>NW_024055955.1:0-38876 GCF_902713615.1 Scyliorhinus canicula | reverse complement strand
CGGGACCCACACCAGCCCACCTTCGGGACCCACACCAGCCCACCTTCGGGACCCACACCAGCCCACCTTCGGGACCCACACCGACCGACTTTCGGGACCCACACCGACCGACCTTCGGGACCCACACCGACCGACCTTCGGGACCCACACCGACCGACCTTCGGGACCCACACCGACCGACCTTCGGGACCCACACCAGCCCACCTCCGGGACCCACACCGACCGACCATCGGGACCCACACCGACCCACCTTCGGGACCCACACCGACCGACCTTCGGGACCCACACCAGCCCACATTCGGGACCCACACCGACCGACCTTCGGGACCAACACCGACCGACCTTCCGGACCCAAACCGACTGACCTTCGGGACCCACACCGACCGCCCTTCGGGACCCACACCGACCGACCTTTGGGACCCACACCGACCGACCTTCGGGACCCAAACCGACTGACCTTCGGGACCCAAACCGACCGCCCTTCGGGACCCACACCGACCGACCTTCGGGACCCACACCGACCGACCTTCGGGACCCAGACCGACCGACCTTCGGGACCAACACCGACCGACCTTCGGGACCCACACCGACCGACCTTCGGGACCCATACCAGCCCACCTTCGGGACCCACACCGACCGACCTTCGGGACCCACACCGACCGACCTTCGGGACCCACACCAGCCCACCTTCGGGTCCCACACCGACCGACCTTCGGGACCCACACCGACCGACCTTCGGGACCCACACCGACCGATCCTCGGGCCCCACATCGACCGACCTTCGAGACCCACACCAGCCCACCTTCGCGACCCACACCAGCCCACCTTCGGGTCCCACACTGACCGACCTTCGGAACCCACACCGACCGAACTTCGGGAGCCACACCAGCCCACCTTCGGGACCCACACCAGCCCACCTTCGGGACCCACACCAGCCCACCTTCGGGACCCACACCGACCGACCTTCGGGACCAACACCGACCGACCTTCGGGACCCACACCGACCGATCTTCGGGACCCACACCGACCGACCTTCGGGACCCGCACCGACCGAACATCGGGACCCACACCGAGCGACCTTCGGGACCCACACCATCCCACCTTCAGGACCCATACCAGCCCACCTTCGGGACCCACACCAGCCCACCTTCGGGACCCACACCGACCGACCTTCGGGACCCACACCAGCCCACCTTCGGGACCCACACCAGCCCACCTTCGGGTCCTACACTGACCGACCTTCGGGACCCACACCGACCGACCTTCGGGACCCACACCAGCCCACCTTCGGGACCCACACCAGCCCACCTTCGGGACCCACACCAGCCCACCTTCGGGACCAACACCGACCGACCTTCGGGACCCACACCGACCGATCTTCGGGACCCACACCGACCGACTTTCGGGACCCACACCGACCGACCTTTGGGACCCACTCCAGCCCACCTTGGGGCCCACACCGACCGATCTTCGGGACCCACACCGACCGACCTTCGGGACCAACACCGGCCGACCTTCGGGACCCACACCGACCGAACTTCGGGACCCATACCAGCCCACCTTCGGGACCCACACCGACCGACATTCGGGACCCACACCGACCGACCTTCGGGACCCACACCAGCCCACCTTCGGGACCCACACCGACCGACCTTCGGGACCCTCACCAGCCCACCTTCGGGACCCACACCAGCCCACCTTCGGGACCCACACCGACCGACCTTCGGGACCCACACCGACCGACCTTCGGGACCCACACCGACCGATCTTCGGGCCCCACACCGACCGACCTTCGGGACTCATACCAGCCCACCTTCGGGACCCACACCGACCGACCTTCGGGCCCCACACCGACCGACCTTCGGGACCCACACCAGCCCACCTTCGGGACCCACACTGACCGACCTTCGGGACCCACACCGACCGAACTTCGGGACCCACACCAGCCCACGTTCGGGACCCACACCAGCCCACCTTCGGGACCCACACCGACCGACCTTCGGGACCAACACCGACCGACCTTCGGGACCCACACCGACCGACCTTCGGGACCCACACCGACCGACCTTCGGGTCCCGCACCGACCGAACTTCGGGACCCACACCGAGCGAACTTCGGGATCCACACCATCCCACCTTCGGGACCCACACCGGCCCACCTTCGGGACCCACACCAGCCCACCTTCGGGACCCACACCGACCGACCTTCGGGACCCACACCAGCCCACCTTCGGGACCCACACCAGCCCACCTTCGGGACCCACACCAGCCCACCTTCGGGACCCACACCAGCCCACCTTCGGGACCCACACCGACCGTCCTTCGGGACCCACACCGACCGTCCTTCGGGACCCACACCAGCCCACCTTCGGGACCCACACCAGCCCACCATCGGGACCCACACCATCCCACCTTCGGGACCCACACCGACCGACCTTCGGGACCCACACCAGCCCACCTTCGGGACCCACACCAGCCCACCTTCGGGACCCACACCGACCGACCTTCGGGACCCACACCAGCCCACCTTCGGGACCCACACCAGCCCACCTTCGGGACCCACACCGACCGATCTTCGGGACCCACACCGACCGACCTTCGGGACCAACACCGGCCGACCTTCGGGACCCACACCGACCGACCTTCGGGACCCATACCAGCCCACCTTCGGGACCCACACCGACCGACATTCGGGACCCACACCGACCGACCTTCGGGACCCACACCAGCCCACCTTCGGGACCCACACCGACCGACCTTCGGGACCCTCACCAGCCCACCTTCGGGACCCACACCAGCCCACCTTCGGGACCCACACCGACCGACCTTCGGGACCCACACCGACCGACCTTCGGGACCCACACCGACCGATCTTCGGGCCCCACACCGACCGACCTTCGGGACCCATACCAGCCCACCTTCGGGACCCACACCGACCGACCTTCGGGCCCCACACCGACCGACCTTCGGGACCCACACCAGCCCACGTTCGGGACCCACACCAGCCCACCTTCGGGACCCACACCGACCGACCTTCGGGACCAACACCGACCGACCTTCGGGACCCACACCGACCGACATTCGGGACCCACACCGACCGACCTTCGGTCCCGCACCGACCGAACTTCGGGACCCACACCGAGCGAACTTCGGGATCCACACCATCCCACCTTCGGGACCCACACCGGCCCACCTTCGGGACCCACACCAGCCCACCTTCGGGACCCACACCGACCGACCTTCGGGACCCACACCAGCCCACCTTCGGGACCCACACCAGCCCACCTTCGGGACCCACACCAGCCCACCTTCGGGACCCACACCGACCGTCCTTCGGGACCCACACCGTCCGTCCTTCGGGACCCACACCAGCCCACCTTCGGGACCCACACCAGCCCACCATCGGGACCCACACCATCCCACCTTCGGGACCCACACCGACCGACCTTCGGGACCCACACCAGCCCACCTTCGGGACCCACACCAGCCCACCTTCGGGACCCACACCGACCGACCTTCGGGACCCACACCAGCCCACCTTCGGGACCCACACCAGCCCACCTTCGGGACCCACACCGACCGACCTTCGGGACCCACACCGACCAACCTTCGGGACCCACACCGACCGACCTTCGGGACCCACACCAGCCCACCTTCGGGACCCACACCGACCGACCTTCGGGACCCACACCGACCGACCTTCGGGACCCACACCGACCGACCTTCGGGACCAACACCGACCGACCTTCGGGACCCACACCGACCGACCTTCGGGACCCACACCATCCCACCTTCGGGACCCACACCAGCCCACCTTCGGGACCCACACCAGCCCACCTTCGGGACCCACACCAGCCCACCTTCGGGACCCACACCAGCCCAACTTCGGGACCCACACCGACCGACCTTCGGGACCCACACCGACCGACCTTCGGGACCCACACCGACCGACCTTCGGGACCCACACCGACCGACCTTCGGGACCCACACCGACCGACCTTCGGGACCCACACCAGCCCACCTTCGGGACCCACACCGACCGACCATCGGGACCCACACCGACCCACCTTCGGGACCCACACCGACCGACCTTCGGGACCCACACCAGCCCACATTCGGGACCCACACCGACCGACCTTCGGGACCAACACCGACCGACCTTCGGGACCCAAACCGACTGACCTTCGGGACCCACACCGACCGCCCTTCGGGACCCACACCGACCGACCTTTGGGACCCACACCAGCCCACCTTCGGGACCCACACCGACCGACCTTCGGGACCCAGACCGACCGACCTTCGGGACCAACACCGACCGACCTTCGGGACCCACACCGACCGACCTTCGGGACCCACACCGACCGACCTTCGGGACCCACACCAGCCCACCTTCGGGACCCACACCGACCGACCTTCGGGACCCACACCGACCGACCTTCGGGACCCACACCGACCGATCCTCGGGCCCCACATCGACCGACCTTCGGGACCCACACCAGCCCACCTTCGCGACCCACACCAGCCCACCTTCGGGTCCCACACTGACCGACCTTCGGGACCCACACCGACCGAACTTCGGGAGCCACACCAGCCCAGCTTCGGGACCCACACCGAGCGAACTTCGGGATCCACACCATCCCACCTTCGGGACCCACACCGGCCCACCTTCGGGACCCACACCAGCCCACCTTCGGGACCCACACCGACCGACCTTCGGGACCCACACCAGCCCACCTTCGGGACCCACACCAGCCCACCTTCGGGACCCACACCAGCCCACCTTCGGGACCCACACCAGCCCACCTTCGGGACCCACACCGACCGTCCTTCGGGACCCACACCGACCGTCCTTCGGGACCCACACCAGCCCACCTTCGGGACCCACACCAGCCCACCATCGGGACCCACACCATCCCACCTTCGGGACCCACACCGACCGACCTTCGGGACCCACACCAGCCCACCTTCGGGACCCACACCAGCCCACCTTCGGGACCCACACCGACCGACCTTCGGGACCCACACCAGCCCACCTTCGGGACCCACACCAGCCCACCTTCGGGACCCACACCGACCGACCTTCGGGACCCACACCGACCGACCTTCGGGACCAACACCGGCCGACCTTCGGGACCCACACCGACCGACCTTCGGGACCCATACCAGCCCACCTTCGGGACCCACACCGACCGACCTTCGGGACCCACACCGACCGACCTTCGGGACCCACACCAGCCCACCTTCGGGACCCACACCGACCGACCTTCGGGACCCACACCAGCCCACCTTCGGGACCCACACCAGCCCACCTTCGGGACCCACACCGACCGACCTTCGGGACCCACACCGACCGACCTTCGGGACCCACACCGACCGATCTTCGGGCCCCACACCGACCGACCTTCGGGACCCATACCAGCCCACCTTCGGGACCCACACCGACCGACCTTCGGGCCCCACACCGACCGACCTTCGGGACCCACACCAGCCCACCTTCGGGACCCACACCAGCCCACCTTCGGGACCCACACCGACCGACCTTCGGGACCAACACCGACCGACCTTCGGGACCCACACCGACCGACCTTCGGGACCCACACCGACCGACCTTCGGGTCCCGCACCGACCGAACTTCGGGACCCACACCGAGCGAACTTCGGGATCCACACCATCCCACCTTCGGGACCCACACCGGCCCACCTTCGGGACCCACACCAGCCCACCTTCGGGACCCACACCGACCGACCTTCGGGACCCACACCAGCCCACCTTCGGGACCCACACCAGCCCACCTTCGGGACCCACACCAGCCCACCTTCGGGACCCACACCGACCGACCTTCGGGACCCACACCGACCGACCTTCGGGACCCACACCAGCCCACCTTCGGGACCCACACCAGCCCACCTTCGGGACCCACACCATCCCACCTTCGGGACCCACACCGACCGACCTTCGGGACCCACACCAGCCCACCTTCGGGACCCACACCAGCCCACCTTCGGGACCCACACCGACCGACCTTCGGGACCCACACCAGCCCACCTTCGGGACCCACACCAGCCCACCTTCGGGACCCACACCGACCGACCTTCGGGACCCACACCGACCGACCTTCGGGACCCACACCGACCGACCTTCGGGACCCACACCAGCCCACCTTCGGGACCCACACCGACCGACTTTCGGGACCCACACCGACCGACCTTCGGGACCCACACCGACCGACCTTCGGGACCAACACCGACCGACCTTCGGGACCCACACCGACCGACCTTCGGGACCCACACCATCCCACCTTCGGGACCCACACCAGCCCACCTTCGGGACCCACACCAGCCCACCTTCGGGACCCACACCAGCCCACCTTCGGGACCCACACCAGCCCAACTTCGGGACCCACACCGACCGACCTTCGGGACCCACACCGACCGACCTTCGGGACCCACACCGACCGACCTTCGGGACCCACACCGACCGACCTTCGGGACCCACACTGACCGACCTTCGGGACCCACACCAGCCCACCTTCGGGACCCACACCGACCGACCATCGGGACCCACACCGACCCACCTTCGGGACCCACACCGACCGACCTTCGGGACCCACACCAGCCCACATTCGGGACCCACACCGACCGACCTTCGGGACCAACACCGACCGACCTTCGGGACCCAAACCGACTGACCTTCGGGACCCACACCGACCGCCCTTCGGGACCCACACCGACCGACCTTTGGGACCCACACCAGCCCACCTTCGGGACCCACACCGACCGACCTTCGGGACCCACACCGACCGACCTTCGGGACCAACACCGACCGACCTTCGGGACCCACACCGACCGACCTTCGGGACCCACACCGACCGACCTTCGGGACCCACACCAGCCCACCTTCGGGACCCACACCGACCGACCTTCGGGACCCACACCGACCGACCTTCGGGACCCACACCGACCGATCCTCGGGCCCCACATCGACCGACCTTCGGGACCCACACCAGCCCACCTTCGCGACCCACACCAGCCCACCTTCGGGTCCCACACTGACCGACCTTCGGGACCCACACCGACCGAACTTCGGGAGCCACACCAGCCCAGCTTCGGGACCCACACCGACCGACCTTCGGGATCAACACCGACCGACCTTCGGGACCCACACCGACCGATCTTCGGGACCCACACCGACCGACCTTCGGGACCCGCACCGACCGAACATCGGGACCCACACCGAGCGACCTTCGGGACCCACACCATCCCACCTTCGGGACCCACACCGGCCCACCTTCGGGACCCACACCAGCCCACCTTCGGGACCCACACCGACCGACCTTCGGGACCCACACCGACCGACCTTCGGGACCCACACCGACCGACCTTCGGGACCCACACCGACCGACCTTCGGGACCCACACCAGCCCACCTTCGGGACCCACACCAGCCCACCTTCGGGACCCACACCAGCCCACCTTCGGGACCCACACCAGCCCACCTTCGGGTCCTACACTGACCGACCTTCGGGACCCACACCGACCGACCTTCGGGACCCACACCAGCCCACCTTCGGGACCCACACCAGCCCACCTTCGGGACCCACACCAGCCCACCTTCGGGACCAACACCGACCGACCTTCGGGACCCACACCGACCGATCTTCGGGACCCACACCGACCGACTTTCGGGACCCACACCGACCGACCTTTGGGACCCACTCCAGCCCACCTTCGGGACCCACACCGACCGACCTTCGGGACCCACACCGACCGATCTTCGGGACCCACACCGACCGACCTTCGGGACCAACACCGGCCGACCTTCGGGACCCACACCGACCGACCTTCGGGACCCATACCAGCCCACCTTCGGGACCCACACCGACCGACATTCGGGACCCACACCGACCGACCTTCGGGACCCACACCAGCCCACCTTCGGGACCCACACCGACCGAACTTCGGGACCCTCACCAGCCCACCTTCGGGACCCACACCAGCCCACCTTCGGGACCCACACCGACCGACCTTCGGGACCCACACCGACCGACTTTCGGGACCCACACCGACCGATCTTCGGGCCCCACACCGACCGACCTTCGGGACCCATACCAGCCCACCTTCGGGACCCACACCGACCGACCTTCGGGCCCCACACCGACCGACCTTCGGGACCCACACCAGCCCACCTTCGGGACCCACACTGACCGACCTTCGGGACCCACACCGACCGAACTTCGGGACCCACACCAGCCCACGTTCGGGACCCACACCAGCCCACCTTCGGGACCCACACCGACCGACCTTCGGGACCAACACCGACCGACCTTCGGGACCCACACCGACCGACATTCGGGACCCACACCGACCGACCTTCGGGTCCCGCACCGACCGAACTTCGGGACCCACACCGAGCGACCTTCGGGATCCACACCATCCCACCTTCAGGACCCACACCGGCCCACCTTCGGGACCCACACCAGCCCACCTTCGGGACCCACACCGACCGACCTTCGGGACCCACACCAGCCCACCTTCGGGACCCACACCAGCCCACCTTCGGGACCCACACCAGCCCACCTTCGGGACCCACACCAGCCCACCTTCGGGACCCACACCGACCGTCCTTCGGGACCCACACCGACCGTCCTTCGGGACCCACACCAGCCCAACTTCGGGACCCACACCAGCCCACCATCGGGACCCACACCATCCCACCTTCGGGACCCACACCGACCGACCTTCGGGACCCACACCAGCCCACCTTCGGGACCCACACCAGCCCACCTTCGGGACCCACACCAGCCCACCTTCGGGACCCACACCAGCCCACCTTCGGGACCCACACCGACCGACCTTCGGGACCCACACCGACCAACCTTCGGGACCCACACCGACCGACCTTCGGGACCCACACCAGCCCACCTTCGGGACCCACACCGACCGACTTTCGGGACCCACACCGACCGACCTTCGGGACCCACACCGACCGACCTTCGGGACCCACACCGACCGACCTTCGGGACCCACACCGACCGACCTTTGGGACCCACACCAGCCCACCTTCGGGACCCACACCGACCGACCTTCGGGACCCACACCAGCCCACCTTCGGGACCCACACCGACCGATCTTCGGGGCGCACACCGGCCCACCTTCGGGACCCACACCGACCGACCTTCGGGACCCACACCGACCGACCTTCGGGACCCACACCAGCCCACCTTCGGGACCCACACCGACCGACCTTCGGAACCCACACCAGCCACCTTCGGGACCCACACCGACCGACCTTCGGGACCCACACCGACCGACCTTCGGGACCCACACCGACCGATCTTCGGGACCCACACCGACCGACTTTCGGGACCCACACCAGCCCACCTTCGGGACCCACACCAGCCCACCTTCGGGACCCACACTGACCGACCTTCGGGACCCACACCGACCGACCGTCGGGACCCACACCAGCCCACCTTCGGGACCCACACCAGCCCACCTTCGGGACCCACACCATCCCACCTTCGGGACCCACACCGACCGACCTTCGGGACCCTCACCAGGCCACCTTCGGGACCCACACCAGCCCACCTTCGGGACCCAGACCAGCCCACCTTCGGGACCCACACCAGCCCACCTTCGGGACCCACACCGACCGACCTTCGGGACCCACACCGACCCACCTTCGGGACCCACACCGACCGACCTTCGGGACCCACACCGACCGACCTTCGGGACCCACACCAGCCCACCTTCGGGACCCACACCGACCGACCTTCGGGACCCACACCGACCCACCTTCGGGACCCACACCGACAGACCTTCGGGACCCACACCGACCGACCTTCGGGACCCACACCGACCGACCTTCGGGACCCACATCGACCGACCTTCGGGACCCACACCGACCGACGTTCGGGACCCACACCAGCCCACCTTCGGGACCCACGCTGACCGACCTTCGGGACCCACACCAGCCCACCTTCGGGACCCACACCGACCGACCTTCGGGACCCACACCAGCCCACCTTCGGGACCCACACCAGCCCACCTTCGGGACCCAGACCGACCGACCTTCGGGACCCACACCAGCCCACCTTCGGGACCCACACCAGCCCACCTTCGGGACCCACACCGACCCACCTTCGGGACCCACACCGACCGACCTTCGGGACCCACACCGACCGATCTTCGGGACCCACACCGACCGACCTTCGGGACCCACACCAGCCCACCTTCGGGACCCACACCAGCCCACCTTTGGGACCCACACCAGCCCACCTTCGGGACCCACACCAGCCCACCTTCGGGACCCACACCAGCCCATCCTTCGGGACCCGCACCGACCGACCTTCGGGACCCACACCGACCCACCTTCGGGACCCACACCGACCGAACTTCGGGACCCACACCGACCGATCTTCGGGACCCACACCGACCGACCTTCGGGACCCACACCGACCGAACTTCGGGACCCACACCGACCGACCTTCGGGACCCACACCGACCGACCTTCGGGACCCACACCAGCCAACCTTCGGGACCCACACCAGCCCACCTTTGGGACCCACACCAGCCCACCTTTGGGACCCACAGCAGCCCACCTTTGGGACCCACACCAGCCCACCTTTGGGACCCACACCAGCCCACCTTCGGGACCCACACCAACCCACCTTCGGCACCCACACCAGCCCACCTTCGGGACCCACGCTGTGAGGCCTTTGTGTTGAGAAGGGCAGAGAACCAGGGAGGCCTCCAACGGCCACAGTGCAGGTGTCCTCTGGTTGGCGTGAGCTCGGCTGATCACCTGCCCTCTGCAGTGGGGCAGCGCTTCTGATGAATGCCAACACCTGGTGGGCATCGGATTTATCTTGGCCACGCCCATCTTGATTAATAAGGGGATTAATAAGGGGTTATGGGGAGAAGGCCGGAGAATGGGGATGGGAAACATCTCAGCCATGATTGAATGGCAGAGCAAACTCGATGGGCCGAATGGCCTAATTCTGCTGCTATGTCTGTATCCCCTTGATGATCCAGCTGAGGTATGAGGGTGTCCAGAGGGGCGGCCTGGGTTGGCTCCCAGATGACCAGAGGCCTTCTGAGTGTTTAATGGACCCAGGCAGCACTCAGCAGTGTGAGCAGCCAGGAGACTGTAAGTAGCAGCAAAGGGGGTGGGTTTAAAATACAGACGGCAGCAATGGGGGTCTGAGCCAGGCCACCCCCATCCTGAGGGGAACACCCCGACTCCACGGACCCGACACCGAGTCACTCGCCGCTCCTGCCCCCGGCCCAGGCAGCAACCCCCCAGCAAGCCCCGCAATGTTCAATGGGTTTTCAGTGTTTGTTTAGCCTCTCGCTCCCCCTCCGCAGGCCTGGCGTCCAGTGCCCTTCGGCCTGAGGGGCCGGAGCATCGCGGGAAGGACGGAGAATGAAGTGTCCAAGCCGCTAATCACATAAACCCCCCCCCCCCCGGCCGGGGAGGGTCCGGAGAATGTGCCCAAATCAGCGCAGGGCGTGAACTTTGGTTTTTGCCGATCACAATTCCAGCCCCATGTTCTCACGCCGGAGCTGAATGGCACCTGGTTTGCTTCCCACTGGGAGCACAAATCAGGAAGCGACTCCCAATCCGTAGCCGTACAAATTAATACACGGTGAGGATTGCGAGAGATTCCCCAGAAAATCCTGCTGCCAGGCCGCCATTTTAAGCCAACACAACAACAGAGAGTTTGAGTGGCTGGGTCCCCACCACCCCCCCCCCCCCCCTCCACAACGCAATTCAGCCTCTGGCCTCGGGATCCCTTGGGTCAGCCCCCCTGTCCCGCCCCCACAGTACGGGGATGACACGCCCATCCCTAATGGCGGGGCTTCCAGGCAGGTGTCTCTCTTCTGGGGGGGTCTCTGGTGGGGTCTCTTTAGTTATGGTGGAGGCGGTGCCTGGAGGGGGTGGGGTGGGCAGGCCTTGCATTGTGGGGGGTGGGGAGGTTGGCCCTCCATTGGACTTTGGGGGCAACCCCCAGAAAGAGTGACCCCCTGGGCCCACCGTGAGGCCCACCACATCAGAGCCACGCTGGTCAAGACCGGCACTAATTCCTGCCGACATGATTCCCGGCCCAGAGGACCGGAGAATCCCGACGATTCAGAAAACATGGGACACAGCCCCGTCGGCAATCCCGTTTCCTGCCTGCACTGGATTCCCCGCTGCCCGCCGCTGGTAGTGGATATCCCGATGTGACGGAGAATCCGGCCCTTAGTCTCCCAAACGGAAAGTTCCGGGCCTGGTCTTTTGAACATTCCCAATTTTAATCGGATCACCATTGGTGGCCGTGTCTTCAGGTGTCTGGGCCCCAAGCTCCTAAATTCCCACCCTCCACCTTTCCGTCTCTATTGAGACATTCCTTAAAACATCTTTAACAAAAGCTTTTGGTGAATCACTTTGGATGTTTCATTACTTTGAAGGCACCACATAAATATAAGTTGTTGTTGTACTTTACTGATGTTGAACTATTGAGGGAAGGGAGAGGACAGGGAGTCAGAGCAACTTCCCGAGGCCAACATCGATTTTGTTTGGTGTTAACTTACCGCACTTGGGAATTCCATTTTCACAAGTTGAAGAGAACCACATATAAAAGCTGGGACATCCCGTCCTTCCAACTTCTCCATAACAGTCACCGTGCCTTTGACAGCATCTGAGTGGGTGACAAACAGGAGATATCATTTCAGATGTAAGTTTTTCATGGAGAGACTGAAACTCAGTCAGGGGATTAATGATTCCAAACAAGCCTCAGATTGGGTTCCCAACTCTGAAGAATTGTCCTGGAGTTTTCAGGAACTAAAGATGAATCCTCAGGGAACTCATTTCACATAACTGAGGGGATAAGGACATTGCTGCCCTTTAACAACATGGTGTTCTCCTATTTTATTTCAATGCATTTGTTCATTGGAGAGAAACTGGTGGTGGGAGGGAAAAGCTGTTTCTGAAAAAACACCCAATCAGATGACAAAGAGTCTGTTCCCTTTCCAATTGGTTTGGAAAGGTGGGCACCCCGAGAGTGGACATGTCAGACCAATGGCAGCATGGAGGTGCGATGTTTGAGGTGGGAGGTGATATCATGAACACTCCAGGAACATGTAGAATTATTCTTGTATTGTTAATGTAATCCTCCTTGTGACAATAACGATTATTATCATCAAACAAATATTTTGTGAAAGAACACGGAGCCCATCCCCCAACAAATATGGAAGCCAGCGAACAACAAACACAGAGCGCTGCCCCCAACAAACATGGAGCACTGCCCCCAACAAACATGGAGCGCTGCCCCCAACAAACACAGAGCGCTGCCCCCAACAAACATGGAGCACTGCCCCCAACAAACATGGAGCGCTGCCCCCAACAAACATGGAGCGCTGCCCCCAACAAACATGGAGCACATTCCTCATCAAAAATGGAGTACGGATGTCTGGTGGCGACTATGCTGTGAAAGGTCACACATTTAGCAGCTCCTGCTCTTGGTGGTTTTCTTAACGGCTTTTAAGATGGATTTTCGCAGAGATTATTTCTAACATAAGTGGATTAAAGTACAGTAAGAAGTCTTACAACACCAGGTTAAAGTCCAACATGTTTGTTTCAAACACTAGCACATAAGTGGATTAAAGTGAGAGGATGAGAAGGCGACTCCTAACCTACGGAACTTCGCTCAAAAAGTAATCACAAAAGAAGGGATTAAAAGCTGGTTGGAGGTGAGGATCTGAGCTTGGTGGCTGCAATGGCAGAGAAGCGAGATACGGCCCCATCGGCCCAATGGTCGATGGATCAGTTGGTTACAGACCTGGATGAGACATTTGCCTGGCAGCGTAAGGAGTGTGCGAGGACCTGACCAAGGTGGTCGCCTCGATTAAGGAGGCTGTCGACCGGATGGAGGTGACAGTGACGGCCCAGGGACAGTCGATCCAAAAGCTACAGGAGTAGGCGACGGAGCAAGAGGAGCAGTCCACTGGGATCGCCCTGCAAATTGGCATTTTACAGGATCGGGAAAAGCGGCTGCTGGAAAAGGTGGAAGACCTGGAGAATCGTTCCCACAGGCAGAACATTCAGATCGTCGGTCTGCCAGAGGGAAAGGAAGGATCGGATGCCGGTGCGTATGTTGTGATGATGTTGGAGAAAATGATGGGGAAAGAGGCGTTCGACAGGCCGTTGGAGGTGGACCGGGCTCACAGGGCACTGATACACAAGCCCCAGGGTCATGAGCCCCCGCGGGCATTGGTGGTGAGGCTGCATCGATTCCTGGACAAAGAAAGCATCATGAGATGGGCAAGGGAGACAAAATGGTTCGGATGGGAAGAAACTGAGATCCGGGTTGACCAAGACTTGGGAGCAGAACTTGCAGAGAGGAGAGTGAGTTTTAATAAAGTTAAAGTGGCCATGTATGCGAAGGGAATAAAATTTGGACTGCTCTACCCGGCCCGTCTTTGGGTAACATACGAGGAATGGGAACTATATTTTGGCTTGCCGGAAGAAGTGGCGTTCTTTATGAAAGACAACAACCTGGGGGACCCATAAGAACTTAAAAAAAAGAAAAAACTGGTCGGTGTGGATTTAAATCAAATGTTCTGTGGTGCACTGTAACTTGAGTTGCGATGACTGGGAAGAGAAGGATTTCTCTGAGTTATCTAACTTTGACCTTTCAGTGGATGTACTAAGGTACAGTTTCTTCCCAGAAAAAAGGGGGAATGGAGGCTGGTGAGGAAAGTTCTCAAATTGAGATGGTCTCAGAAGGAAAGACATCTGTTTGAGATTTGGATGCATAATTTTCCCTGTCTTCCCATTTGCCCTGTTTGTTTACCCTTCCATTGTTTGGGGCTCTGTTTGAAGGTGATGGGATTGATAAGATGTTGTAAAGGGGGAGGGGTGAGCCGTTGTGCCTGGACCTTAAGTGGATGGTGAGTTTGCTTTCTGTGCTTGGAGGTATTGTTTTGAAAACTTATGTTCAGAGTTGGGGGGTAAAGATCCAGCAGCTGGAAGACTTTTAGGCATCAGGGGTGGATCTGTTAGGCCAGCTGGTAAGGCTAGCTCACGGAAACAAAGTGGGGGGTGAACTGAATAGTGACGGGGTGTGGGGGGGGGGAGGGGGGGAAGGGGGGAGGGGGGAGGGGGGGGGAACTGCTGACGTTTAGGGGACTTCCAGGCTGGAGATGGAGACTAGATGGTGGTTTCTGCCGAGGGGCAGATCTGGGGAGATACGGGCTCCCCAAGGGTTCGCCTGGGCTGATCGACAGGGGAGGGGGTGTGGGGGGCAAGAGCCCCCCCCCCCCCCCCGACCAGACTGGTTACGTGGAATGTTCGTGGCCTGAATGGGCTCGGCCAAGATGGCCCATGTGTTCACACACTTGAGACAGTTAAAGGCGGATGTGGCCATGTTACAGGAGACACACTTGAAGCTGGGGGATCAATCTAGACTGAAACAGGGATGAGTCGGACAGGTGTTCCATTCAGGATTGGACTTTAAAGCAAGGGGGGGTGGCCACCCTGATTAACAAAAGGGTGGCGTTTGAGGTGGGGAAAATGGAGACTGACCCGGGAGGCAGATTTATTATGGTGAGCGGGAAACTGGAGGGAATGGCAGTGGTGCTGGTTAATATATATGCCCCAAACTGGGATGACGTCACGTTTGTTAGGAAGATTTTTCCCGTGGGTGGACTCGCACCGGTTGATTATCGGGGGTGATTTTAACACGGTCTTGGATTCTGGGATGGACCGGTTGAGTTCTCGGTTGGGGAAAGTATCAGCAATGGCGAAAGAGCTGCGGGGGTTCATGCAGCACATGGTGGGGGGGTGGGGGTGGGGGGGGGGGGGGGGTGTTGATCCGTGGAGATTTGAGAAGCCAAGGAGCCAGGAATATTCATTCAACATTCATGTGCACAAGGCACACTCCAGGATCGATTTTATTGGACAAAACAGTGTTAGCGGGGGTGGTGGACACAGAGTATTCAGCAATCGTAGAATCGGACAATGCGCCACATTGGCTAGACCTACAGGTGAACACGGGAAATTCTCAGCGCCCACAGTGGAGGCGAGATGCAGGGCTGTTAGCAGATGCCAAGATATGTGAGTGAGAGACCGCGGGGGAGACCGTGGCTGGGGTGGTGTGGGAGGCATTGAAAGCGGTTGTCAGAGGGGAATATATTTCGATTCGTCCCATAGGGAAAGGGCTCAATGGACGGAGCTGGTAGGAGAAACCTTACATGTGGATCGGAGATATGTGGAGTCTCCGAATGAGGAGTTCCTGAAGGAGTGTCAGTGACTTCAAATGGATTTTGGGCTCCTTTCCACAGGCCAGGTGGTGGGACAGCTGAGGAGGGTAAAAGTGGCAATATGTGAATATTTTAAATGTAGATGCTAAATTACTGGCAATGATCTTGGCCACCAGAATAGAGGACTGTGTCCCGGAGGTAATAGGTGAGGATTAAACGGGATTTGTGCAGGGCAGGCACCTGACGTCCAATATTAGACAACATCTGAATGTTATAATGACGCCAACTGAGGGGCGTGAGGCTGAGGGGCATGAGGCTGAGGGGCGTGAGGCTGAGGGGAGTGAGGCTGAGGGGAGTGAGGCTGAGGGGCGTGAGGCTGAGGGTCCGGCTGTTGGGGCAGGGATGTGTGGATTGGGTCCGGCTGTTGGGGCAGGGATGTGTGGATTGGGTCCGGCTGTTCGGGCAGGGATATGTGGATTGGGTCCGGCTGTTCGGGCAGGGATGTGTGGATTGAGTCCGGCTGACGGGCAGGGATGTGTGGATTGGGTCCGGCTGTTGGGGCAGGGATGTGTGGATTGGGTCCGGCTGTTCGGGCAGGGATGTGTGGATTGGGTCCGGCTGTTCGGGCAGGGATGTGTGGATTGGGTCCGGCTGTTCGGGCAGGGATGTGTGGATTGGGTCCGGCTGTTGGGGCAGGGATGTGTGGATTGGGTCCGGCTGTTCGGGATGTGTGGATTGGGTCCGGCTGTTGGGGCAGGGATGTGTGGATTGGGTCCGGCTGTTCGGGCAGGGATGTGTGGATTGGGTCCGGCTGTTCGGGCAGGGATGTGTGGATTGGGTCCGGCTGTTCGGGCAGGGATGTGTGGATTGGGTCCGGCTGTTCGGGCAGGGATGTGTGGATTGGGATCCGGCTGTTGGGGCAGGGATGTGTGGATTGGGTCCGGCTGTGGTCGGGATGTGTGGATTGGGTGCGGCTGTTCGGGCAGGGATGTGTGGATTGGGTCCGGCTGTTCGGGATGTGTGGATTGGGTCCGGCTGTTCGGGCAGGGATGTGTGGATTGGGTCCGGCTGTTGGGGCAGGGATGTGTGGATTGGGTCCGGCTGTTGGGGGCAGGGACGTGTGGATTGGGTCCGGCTGTTGGGGCAGGGATGTGTGGATTGGGTCCGGCTGTTCGGGCAGGGATGTGTGGATTGGGTCGGCTGTTCGGGCAGGGATAGTGTGGATTGGGTCCGGCTGTTCGGGCAGGGATGTGTGGATTGGGTCCGGCTGTTGGGGCAGGGATGTGTGGATTGGGTCTGGCTGTTGGGGCAGGGATGTGTGGATTGGGTCCGGCTGTTCGGGCAGGGATGTGTGGATTGGGCCCGGCTGTTGGGCAGGGATGTGTGGATTGGGTCCGGCTGTTGGGGCAGGGATGTGTGGATTGGGTCCGGCTGTTGGGGCAGGGATGTGTGGATTGGGTCCGGCTGTTCGGGGCAGGGATGTGTGGATTGGGTCCGGCTGTTCGGGCAGGGATGTGTGGATTGGGTCCGGCTGTTCGGGGCAGGGATGTGTGGATTGGGTCCGGCTGTTCGGGCAGGGATGTGTGGATTGGGTCCGGCTGTTGGGGCAGGGATGTGTGGATTGGGTCCGGCTGTTGGGGCAGGGATGTGTGGATTGGGTCCGGCTGTTGGGGCAGGGATGTGTGGATTGGGTCCGGCTGTTCGGGCAGGGATGTGTGGATTGGGTCCGGCTGTTGGGGCAGGGATGTGTGGATTGGGTCCGGCTGTTCGGGCAGGGATGTGTGGATTGGGTCCGGCTGTTGGGGCAGGGATGTGTGGATTGGGTCCGGCTGTTGGGGCAGGGATGTGTGGATTGGGTCCGGCTGTTGGGGCAGGGATGTGTGGATTGGGTCCGGCTGTTGGGGCAGGGATGTGTGGATTGGGTCCGGCTGTTGGGGCAGGGATGTGTGGATTGGGTCCGGCTGTTGGGGCAGGGATGTGTGGATTGGGTCCGGCTGTTCGGGCAGGATGTGTGGATTGGGTCCGGCTGTTGGGGCAGGGATGTGTGGATTGGGTCCGGCTGTTCGGGCAGGGATGTGTGGATTGGGTCCGGCTGTTGGGGCAGGGATGTGTGGATTGGGTCCGGCTGTTCGGGCAGGGATGTGTGGATTGGGTCCGGCTGTTGGGCAGGGATGTGTGGATTGGGTCCGGCTGTTCGGGCAGGGATGTGTGGATTGGGTCCGGCTGTTCGGGCAGGGATGTGTGGATTGGGTCCGGCTGTTCGGGCAGGGATGTGTGGATTGGGTCCGGCTGTTGGGGCAGGGATGTGTGGATTGGGTCCGGCTGTTCGGGCAGGGATGTGTGGATTGGGTCCGGCTGTTCGGGCAGGGATGTGTGGATTGGGTCCGGCTGTTGGGCAGGGATGTGTGGATTGGGTCCGGCTGTTGGGGCAGGGATGTGTGGATTGGGTCCGGCTGTTCGGGCAGGGATGTGTGGATTGGGTCCGGCTGTTCGGGGCAGGGATGTGTGGATTGGGTCCGGCTGTTGGGGCAGGGATGTGTGGATTGGGTCCGGCTGTTCGGGCAGGGATGTGTGGATTGGGTCCGGCTGTTCAGGGATGTGTGGATTGGGTCCGGCTGTTGGGCAGGGATGTGTGGATTGGGTCCGGCTGTTCGGGGCAGGGATGTGTGGATTGGGTCCGGCTGTTCGGGCAGGGATGTGTGGATTGGGTCCGGCTGTTCGGGCAGGGATGTGTGGATTGGGTCCGGCTGTTCGGGCAGGGATGTGTGGATTGGGTCCGGCTGTTGGGGCAGGGATGTGTGGATTGGGTCCGGCTGTTGGGGCAGGGATGTGTGGATTGGGTCCGGCTGTTGGGCAGGGATGTGTGGATTGGGTCCGGCTGTTCGGGCAGGGATGTGTGGATTGGGTCCGGCTGTTCGGGCAGGGATGTGTGGATTGGGTCCGGCTGTTCGGGCAGGGATGTGTGGATTGGGTCCGGCTGTTCGGGCAGGGATGTGTGGATTGGGTCCGGCTGTTCGGGCAGGGATGTGTGGATTGGGTCCGGCTGTTCGGGCAGGATGTGTGGATTGGGTCCGGCTGTTGGGGCAGGGATGTGTGGATTGGGTCCGGCTGTTGGGGCAGGGATGTGTGGATTGGGTCCGGCTGTTCGGGCAGGGATGTGTGGATTGGGTCCGGCTGTTCGGGCAGGGATGTGTGGATTGGGTCCGGCTGTTGGGCAGGGATGTGTGGATTGGGTCCGGCTGTTGGGGCAGGGATGTGTGGATTGGGTCCGGCTGTTCGGGCAGGGATGTGTGGATTGGGTCCGGCTGTTCGGGCAGGGATGTGTGGATTGGGTCCGGCTGTTCGGGGCAGGGATGTGTGGATTGGGTCCGGCTGTTCGGGCAGGGATGTGTGGATTGGGTCCGGCTGTTCGGGCAGGGATGTTGTGGATTGGGTCCGGCTGTTGGGCAGGGATGTGTGATTGGGTCCGGCTGTTCGGGGCAGGGATGTGTGGATTGGGTCCGGCTGTTGGGGCAGGGATGTGTGGATTGGGTCCGGCTGTTGGGCAGGGATGTGTGGATTGGGTCCGGCTGTTCAGGATGTGTGGATTGGGTCCGGCTGTTGGGGCAGGGATGTGTGGATTGGGTCCGGCTGTTGGGGCAGGGATGTGTGGATTGGGTCCGGCTGTTGGGGCAGGGATGTGTGGATTGGGTCCGGCTGTTGGGCAGGGATGTGTGGATTGGGTCCGGCTGTTGGGCAGGGATGTGTGGATTGGGTCCGGCTGTTCGGGGCAGGGATGTGTGGATTGGGTCCGGCTGTTCGGAGGGATGTGTGGATTGGGTCCGGCTGTTGGGGCAGGGATGTGTGGATTGGGTCCGGCTGTTCGGGCAGGGATGTGTGGATTGGGTCCGGCTGTTCGGGCAGGGATGTGTGGATTGGGTCCGGCTGTTCGGGCAGGGATGTGTGGATTGGGTCCGGCTGTTCGGGCAGGGATGTGTGGATTGGGTCCGGCTGTTGGGCAGGGATGTGTGGATTGGGTCCGGCTGTTCGGGCAGGGATGTGTGGATTGGGTCCGGCTGTTCGGGGCAGGGATGTGTGGATTGGGTCCGGCTGTTGGGGCAGGGATGTGTGGATTGGGTCCGGCTGTTGGGGCAGGGATGTGTGGATTGGGTCCGGCTGTTGGGGCAGGGATGTGTGGATTGGGTCCGGCTGTTCGGGCAGGGATGTGTGGATTGGGTCCGGCTGTTGGGGCAGGGATGTGTGGATTGGGTCCGGCTGTTGGGGCAGGGATGTGTGGATTGGGTCCGGCTGTTCGGGCAGGGATGTGTGGATTGGGTCCGGCTGTTGGCGGGATGTGTGGATTGGGTCCGGCTGTTCGGGGCAGGGATGTGTGGATTGGGTCCGGCTGTTCGGGCAGGGATGTGTGGATTGGGTCCGGCTGTTCGGGCAGGGATGTGTGGATTGGGTCCGGCTGTTCGGGCAGGGATGTGTGGATTGGGTCCGGCTGTTGGGGCAGGGATGTGTGGATTGGGTCCGGCTGTTGGGGCAGGGATGTGTGGATTGGGTCCGGCTGTTCGGGCAGGGATGTGTGGATTGGGTCCGGCTGTTCGGGCAGGGATGTGTGGATTGGGTCCGGCTGTTGGGGCAGGGATGTGTGGATTGGGTCCGGCTGTTCGGGCAGGGATGTGTGGATTGGGTCCGGCTGTTCGGGCAGGGATGTGTGGATTGGGTCCGGCTGTTGGGCAGGGATGTGTGGATTGGGTCCGGCTGTTGGGGCAGGGATGTGTGGATTGGGTCCGGCTGTTCGGGCAGGGATGTGTGGATTGGGTCCGGCTGTTCGGGCAGGGATGTGTGGATTGGGTCCGGCTGTTGGGGCAGGGATGTGTGGATTGGGTCCGGCTGTTCGGGCAGGGATGTGTGGATTGGGTCCGGCTGTTCGGGATGTGTGGATTGGGTCCGGCTGTTGGGGCAGGGATGTGTGGATTGGGTCCGGCTGTTGGGGCAGGGATGTGTGGATTGGGTCCGGCTGTTGGGCAGGGATGTGTGGATTGGGTCCGGCTGTTCGGGCAGGGATGTGTGGATTGGGTCCGGCTGTTGGGGCAGGGATGTGTGGATTGGGTCCGGCTGTTGGCGGGATGTGTGGATTGGGTCCGGCTGTTGGCAGGGATGTGTGGATTGGGTCCGGCTGTTGGGGCAGGGATGTGTGGATTGGGTCCGGCTGTTGGGGCAGGGATGTGTGGATTGGGTCCGGCTGTTCGGGCAGGGATGTGTGGATTGGGTCCGGCTGTTGAGGCAGGGATGTGTGGATTGGGTCCGGCTGTTGGGGCAGGGATGTGTGGATTGGGTCCGGCTGTTGGGCAGGGATGTGTGGATTGGGTCCGGCTGTTGGGGCAGGGATGTGTGGATTGGGTCCGGCTGTTCGGGGCAGGGATGTGTGGATTGGGTCCGGCTGTTGGGGCAGGGATGTGTGGATTGGGTCCGGCTGTTGGGGCAGGGATGTGTGGATTGGGTCCGGCTGTTCGGGCAGGGATGTGTGGATTGGGTCCGGCTGTTCGGGCAGGGATGTGTGGATTGGGTCCGGCTGTTCGGGCAGGGATGTGTGGATTGGGTCCGGCTATTGGGGCAGGGATGTGTGGATTGGGTCCGGCTGTTCGGGCAGGGATGTGTGGATTGGGTCCGGCTGTTCGGGCAGGGATGTGTGGATTGGGTCCGGCTGTTCGGGCAGGGATGTGTGGATTGGGTCCGGCTGTTGGGCAGGGATGTGTGGATTGGGTCCGGCTGTTCGGGCAGGGATGTGTGGATTGGGTCCGGCTGTTGGGGCAGGGATGTGTGGATTGGGTCCGGCTGTTGGGGCAGGGATGTGTGGATTGGGTCCGGCTGTTCGGGGCAGGGATGTGTGGATTGGGTCCGGCTGTTGGGGCAGGGATGTGTGGATTGGGTCCGGCTGTTGGGGCAGGGATGTGTGGATTGGGTCCGGCTGTTGGGGCAGGGATGTGTGGATTGGGTCCGGCTGTTGGGGCAGGGATGTGTGGATTGGGTCCGGCTGTTCGGGCAGGGATGTGTGGATTGGGTCCGGCTGTTCGGCAGGATGTGTGGATTGGGTCCGGCTGTTGGGGCAGGGATGTGTGGATTGGGTCCGGCTGTTGGGCAGGGATGTGTGGATTGGGTCCGGCTGTTCGGGCAGGGATGTGTGGATTGGGTCCGGCTGTTCGGGCAGGGATGTGTGGATTGGGTCCGGCTGTTCGGGCAGGGATGTGTGGATTGGTCCGGCTGTTCGGGCAGGGATGTGTGGATTGGGTCCGGCTGTTGGGGCAGGGATGTGTGGATTGGGTCCGGCTGTTGGGGCAGGGATGTGTGGATTGGGTCCGGCTGTTCGGGCAGGGATGTGTGGATTGGGTCCGGCTGTTCGGGCAGGGATGTGTGGATTGGGTCCGGCTGTTCGGGCAGGGATGTGTGGATTGGGTCCGGCTGTTCGGGCAGGGATGTGTGGATTGGGTCCGGCTGTTCGGGCAGGGATGTGTGGATTGGGTCCGGCTGTTCGGGCAGGGATGTGTGGATTGGGTCCGGCTGTTCGGGCAGGGATGTGTGGATTGGGTCCGGCTGTTCGGGCAGGGATGTGTGGATTGGGTCCGGCTGTTCGGGCAGGGATGTGTGGATTGGGTCCGGCTGTTCGGGGCAGGGATGTGTGGATTGGGTCCGGCTGTTCGGGCAGGGATGTGTGGATTGGGTCCGGCTGTTCGGGCAGGGATGTGTGGATTGGGTCCGGCTGTTGGGGCAGGGATGTGTGGATTGGGTCCGGCTGTTCGGGGCAGGGATGTGTGGATTGGGTCCGGCTGTTGGGGCAGGGATGTGTGGATTGGGTCCGGCTGTTGGGGCAGGGATGTGTGGATTGGGTCCGGCTGTTGCGGGATGTGTGGATTGGGTCCGGCTGTTGGGGCAGGGATGTGTGGATTGGGTCCGGCTGTTCGGGCAGGGATGTGTGGATTGGGTCCGGCTGTTCGGGCAGGGATGTGTGGATTGGGTCCGGCTGTTCGGGCAGGGATGTGTGGATTGGGTCCGGCTGTTGGGGCAGGGATGTGTGGATTGGGTCCGGCTGTTCGGGCAGGGATGTGTGGATTGGGTCCGGCTGTTCGGGGCAGGGATGTGTGGATTGGGTCCGGCTGTTCGGGCAGGGATGTGTGGATTGGGTCCGGCTGTTCGGGCAGGGATGTGTGGATTGGGTCCGGCTGTTCGGGCAGGGATGTGTGGATTGGGTCCGGCTGTTCGGGGCAGGGATGTGTGGATTGGGTCCGGCTGTTGGGGCAGGGATGTGTGGATTGGGTCCGGCTGTTCGGGCAGGGATGTGTGGATTGGGTCCGGCTGTTGGGGCAGGGATGTGTGGATTGGGTCCGGCTGTTCGGGCAGGGATGTGTGGATTGGGTCCGGCTGTTGGGGCAGGGATGTGTGGATTGGGTCCGGCTGTTCGGGCAGGGATGTGTGGATTGGGTCCGGCTGTTGGGGCAGGGATGTGTGGATTGGGTCCGGCTGTTGGGCAGGGATGTGTGGATTGGGTCCGGCTGTTCGGGCAGGGATGTGTGGATTGGGTCCGGCTGTTCGGGGCAGGGATGTGTGGATTGGGTCCGGCTGTTCGGGCAGGGATGTGTGGATTGGGTCCGGCTGTTCGGGCAGGGATGTGTGGATTGGGTCCGGCTGTTGGGGCAGGGATGTGTGGATTGGGTCCGGCTGTTGGGGCAGGGATGTGTGGATTGGGTCCGGCTGTTGGGGCAGGGATGTGTGGATTGGGTCCGGCTGTTCGGGCAGGATGTGTGGATTGGGTCCGGCTGTTCGGGCAGGGATGTGTGGATTGGGTCCGGCTGTTGGGCAGGGATGTGTGGATTGGGTCCGGCTGTTGGGCAGGGATGTGTGGATTGGGTCCGGCTGTTCGGGCAGGGATGTGTGGATTGGGTCCGGCTGTTGGGGCAGGGATGTGTGGATTGGGTCCGGCTGTTCGGGCAGGGATGTGTGGATTGGGTCCGGCTGTTGGGGCAGGGATGTGTGGATTGGGTCCGGCTGTTGGGGCAGGGATGTGTGGATTGGGTCCGGCTGTTGGGGCAGGGATGTGTGGATTGGGTCCGGCTGTTCGGGGCAGGGATGTGTGGATTGGGTCCGGCTGTTCGGGCAGGGATGTGTGGATTGGGTCCGGCTGTTGGGGCAGGGATGTGTGGATTGGGTCCGGCTGTTGGGGCAGGGATGTGTGGATTGGGTCCGGCTGTTCGGGCAGGGATGTGTGGATTGGGTCCGGCTGTTCGGGCAGGGATGTGTGGATTGGGTCCGGCTGTTGGGGCAGGGATGTGTGGATTGGGTCCGGCTGTTCGGGCAGGGATGTGTGGATTGGGTCCGGCTGTTCGGGCAGGGATGTGTGGATTGGGTCCGGCTGTTCGGGCAGGGATGTGTGGATTGGGTCCGGCTGTTGGGGCAGGGATGTGTGGATTGGGTCCGGCTGTTGGGGCAGGGATGTGTGGATTGGGTCCGGCTGTTGGGGCAGGGATGTGTGGATTGGGTCCGGCTGTTCGGGCAGGGATGTGTGGATTGGGTCCGGCTGTTCGGGCAGGGATGTGTGGATTGGGTCCGGCTGTTCGGGCAGGGATGTGTGGATTGGGTCCGGCTGTTCGGGCAGGGATGTGTGGATTGGGTCCGGCTGTTGGGGCAGGGATGTGTGGATTGGGTCCGGCTGTTCGGGCAGGGATGTGTGGATTGGGTCCGGCTGTTGGGCAGGGATGTGTGGATTGGGTCCGGCTGTTCGGGGCAGGGATGTGTGGATTGGGTCCGGCTGTTGGGGCAGGGATGTGTGGATTGGGTCCGGCTGTTGGGGCAGGGATGTGTGGATTGGGTCCGGCTGTTGGGGCAGGGATGTGTGGATTGGGTCCGGCTGTTCGGGCAGGGATGTGTGGATTGGGTCCGGCTGTTCGGGCAGGGATGTGTGGATTGGGTCCGGCTGTTCGGGCAGGGATGTGTGGATTGGGTCCGGCTGTTGGGGCAGGGATGTGTGGATTGGGTCCGGCTGTTCGGGCAGGGATGTGTGGATTGGGTCCGGCTGTTGGGGCAGGGATGTGTGGATTGGGTCCGGCTGTTGGGGCAGGGATGTGTGGATTGGGTCCGGCTGTTGGGGCAGGGATGTGTGGATTGGGTCCGGCTGTTCGGGCAGGGATGTGTGGATTGGGTCCGGCTGTTCGGGCAGGGATGTGTGGATTGGGTCCGGCTGTTCGGGCAGGGATGTGTGGATTGGGTCCGGCTGTTCGGGCAGGGATGTGTGGATTGGGTCCGGCTGTTGGGGCAGGGATGTGTGGATTGGGTCCGGCTGTTGGGGCAGGGATGTGTGGATTGGGTCCGGCTGTTGGGGCAGGGATGTGTGGATTGGGTCCGGCTGTTCGGGGCAGGGATGTGTGGATTGGGTCCGGCTGTTGGGGCAGGGATGTGTGGATTGGGTCCGGCTGTTCGGGGCAGGGATGTGTGGATTGGGTCCGGCTGTTGGGGCAGGGATGTGTGGATTGGGTCCGGCTGTTCGGGCAGGGATGTGTGGATTGGGTCCGGCTGTTGGGGCAGGGATGTGTGGATTGGGTCCGGCTGTTCGGGCAGGGATGTGTGGATTGGGTCCGGCTGCTCGGGCAGGGATGTGTGGATTGGGTCCGGCTGTTCGGGATGTGTGGATTGGGTCCGGCTGTTCGGGCAGGGATGTGTGGATTGGGTCCGGCTGTTCGGGATGTCTGGATTGGGTCCGGCTGTTCGGGCAGGGATGTGTGGATTGGGTCCGGCTGTTGGGGCAGGGATGTGTGGATTGGGTCCGGCTGTTCGGGCAGGGATGTGTGGATTGGGTCCGGCTGTTCGGGATGTCTGGATTGGGTCCGGCTGTTGGGGCAGGGATGTGTGGATTGGGTCCGGCTGTTGGGGCAGCGATGTGTGGATTGGGTGCGGCTGTTCGGGCAGGGATGTGTGGATTGGGTCCGGCTGTTCGGGCAGGGATGTGTGGATTGGGTCCGGCTGTTCGGGCAGGGATGTGTGGATTGGGTCCGGCTGTTCGGGATGTGTGGATTGGGTCCGGCTGTTGGGGCAGGGATGTGTGGATTGGGTCCGGCTGTTCGGGCAGGGATGTGTGGATTGGGTCCGGCTGTTGGGGCAGGGATGTGTGGATTGGGTCCGGCTGTTCGGGGCAGGGATGTGTGGATTGGGTCCGGCTGTTCGGGCAGGGATGTGTGGATTGGGTCCGGCTGTTCGGGCAGGGATGTGTGGATTGGGTCCGGCTGTTCGGGCAGGGATGTGTGGATTGGGTCCGGCTGTTGGGGCAGGGATGTGTGGATTGGGTCCGGCTGTTCGGGCAGGGATGTGTGGATTGGGTCCGGCTGTTGGGGCAGGGATGTGTGGATTGGGTCCGGCTGTTCGGGCAGGGATGTGTGGATTGGGTCCGGCTGTTCGGGCAGGGATGTGTGGATTGGGTCCGGCTGTTGGGGCAGGGATGTGTGGATTGGGTCCGGCTGTTGGGGCAGGGATGTGTGGATTGGGTCCGGCTGTTCGGGCAGGGATGTGTGGATTGGGTCCGGCTGTTGGGCAGGGATGTGTGGATTGGGTCCGGCTGTTCGGGCAGGGATGTGTGGATTGGGTCTGGCTGTTTGGGCAGGGATGTGTGGATTGGGTCCGGCTGTTGGGGCAGGGATGTGTGGATTGGGTTCGGCTGTTGGGGCAGGGATGTGTGGATTGGATCCGGCTGTTCGGGCAGGGATGTGTGGATTGGGTCTGGCTGTTCGGGATGTGTGGATTGGGTCCGGCTGTTCGGGCAGGGATGTGTGGATTGGGTCCGGCTGTTCGGGCAGGGATGTGTGGATTGGGTCCGGCTGTTCGGGCAGGGATGTGTGGATTGGGTCCGGCTGTTGGGCGGGATGTGTGGATTGGGTCCGGCTGTTGGGGCAGGGATGTGTGGATTGGGTCCGGCTGTTCGGGCAGGGATGTGTGGATTGGGTCCGGCTGTTGGGGCAGGGATGTGTGGATTGGGTCCGGCTGTTCGTGCAGGGATGTGTGGATTGGGTCCGGCTGTTCGGGCAGGGATGTGTGGATTGGGTCCGGCTGTTCGGGCAGGATGTGTGGATTGGGTCCGGCTGTTGGGGCAGGGATGTGTGGATTGGGTCCGGCTGTTCAGGGCAGGGATGTGTGGATTGGGTCCGGCTGTTGGGGCAGGGATGTGTGGATTGGGTCCGGCTGTTCGGGCAGGGATGTGTGGATTGGGTCCGGCTGTTCGGGCAGGGATGTGTGGATTGGGTCCGGCTGTTGGGGCAGGGATGTGTGGATTGGGTCCGGCTGTTCGGGCAGGGATGTGTGGATTGGGTCCGGCTGTTGGGGCAGGGATGTGTGGATTGGGTCCGGCTGTTCGGGCAGGGATGTGTGGATTGGGTCCGGCTGTTGGGGCAGGGATGTGTGGATTGGGTCCGGCTGTTCGGGCAGGGATGTGTGGATTGGGTCCGGCTGTTGGGGCAGGGATGTGTGGATTGGGTCCGGCTGTGGCAAATGTGAGAACCAACCGAACCCCGTCAGAATATTTTAATCTCGGGAGAGGGACAAGTCAGGGCTGCCAGCTCTCCCCATTACTGTTTGCCCTGGCCATAGAGCCTTTAGCAATGGACCTTAGAACATCGAATGCCTGGCGGGGTACAGTGAGGGGGGGGGGGGGGGAGCACAGGGTTTCTCTCTATGCGTCTTCAGGATGTGGCAGCAGGCAGGGATCGAGAGATTTGGGGATTTATTTATCCAGGAGGGCTTTCCAATCTTGAAGACACGAGGTGAGGAGTTTGAGCTACCGGGCGGGAATGGGTTTCGATATCTTCAGGTCCGGGACTTTGTCCGGAGGCAGGTTCCATGCTTCCCTCGCCTCCCCGAGGGGGCAGCAGGATAAGGTGATGTCAAAAACTGGGCTTGGAGAGGGGAGGTCTTCGGAGAGAGACAAGGAGTTGATGGAGTGGGAGGGGGCCCTGATCAGTTAGGTGAAGCGGAAGTGGGAAGAGGAGCTGGGAAGAGAGCTGGAAATGGAAAAGTGGGAAAAAACATTGAAGAGAGTCAATTAATCTTTGTCCTGTCAGACTGAACCCGATCCAGCTCATAGTGGTCCAAAGGCCCACATGACTGTAGCCCGGATCAGCAGGTTCTTTGAGGAGGTGGAGGATAGATGTGGGCGGTGTGGGTGTAGCCCGGCTAACTATGGGCATATGTTCTGGGCATGTCGGACATTGAGGGGATTCTGGCAGGGATTTGTGGACGTTATGTCAGAAGCCCTGGAAGGGTGGGTAACCCCGAGTCCAGATCTGGCAATATTTGGGGTGTCGGATGTTCCGGGGGCCAAGGGGGGGGAAGGGAAGCAGATATCCTGGCTTTCTCCTCCCTGGTGGCCCGGAGATGGATTTTGCTGGGATGGAGGGACTGGGACCCCCCAAAGTCAGGTGTGTGGGTCAGCAGGGGGGGGGGGGGGGGGGGGGGGGAGGAAGGCCGATGTCCTGGCTTTCCCCTCCCTGGTGGCCCGGAAATGGATTTTGCTGGGATGGAGGGACTGGGAGCCCCCACAGTCAGGTGTGTGGGTCAGCAGGGGGGGGGGTGTAGAGTTTGGGGGGGGGGGCGAGAACGGGGGGGGGGTAGAGGGGAGTGATGCGGGGGGGGCGGGGGAAGGGGGGAAGAAATGTAATGAGATAAGAAATGAAAATAGGAGGCATGGCAGTGTAGATACGGACAGGGAACTCAGTATCCGGGTAATTCGGGAATGGGGAATGGACAGTAGGGGACATTGGTTCTCAGGGTTTTTTTGAGTGCATCGGCCAACGTGGGTTTTTCTTTTAAGAAATGTTGATGTGTTAAAACAAGGAAAATTCCAAATGCTTCAATACAATATTTTCTAAATAAAATGCCTGCATCAAAGATGGATCACTGCCCACAATAAACATGGAGCACGGCCCTCAACAAACATGGGGCCCTAGCCTCCAACAAACATGGAGTCTTGCCCCCAACAAACATGGGGCCCTGCCCCCAACAAACATGGGGCCCTAGCCCCCAACAAACATGGAGTCTTGCCCCCAACAAACATGGGGCCCTAGCCTCCAACAAACATGGAGTCTTGCCCCCAACAAACATGGGGCCCTAGCCCCCAACAAACATGGAGCCCTGCCCCCAACAAACATGGGGCCCTAGCCCCCAACAAACGTGGGGCGCTAGCCTCCAACAAACATGGAGCCCTGCCCACAATAAATATGGGGCCCTGCCTCCAACAAACATGGAGCCCTGCCCCCAAAAAACATGGGGCCCCAGCCTCCAACAAAAATGCAGCCCTGACCCAACAAAAATGCAGCTCCGCCCTCAACAAACATGGATCACATCCCTCATCAAAAATGGAGAACTGCCCGTATCAAAGATGGAGCACTGCCCACAAGAAATGTGGCAATAACCTGCCCATGACAAATATCGAGGCTCCCAATTACTGACATGGCCGCCTGATGATTTTGCTTTTTTACACTGACAAACCAAAATTGAACGCCTGTTCTATCTGTTGCTTTTGTATTCTGATAGTGGGAGATTACCAGAATTTCTAAGTAATAGTAGGCGTCCAGTTAAATTGGGTCATTGATTCACGTGACCAGCTTTTCAAATGTCGGACATATTGAGAATCCTTGGGGGGCTCCGAGATGATGCTCATGTTGAGTGACCAATGGCAGGAGTCTGGGGAAGGGGCAGTTCAGATCAGGAGATCATGTGATGATATCTCCCAGAATATGTCCAATCAGAGTTGGTTACCCTTGAAAGACTCCCAATTATTGAAGACAGCGGCTATGAGCGACAGACTTCTATTTCAATGGACCGAATCTTCCGAGGAATGACGATCACTGATCATCGGATTGCCACTCCTCTCACACTTACTTCTCTCGCTGCTGATCTGTGATGTGGAGAGATGCCAACAGCGTGGGTTCAATTCCCGTACCTTCTGGGGTATCCTTCTTACCCTTGACCCTCCACTGAGGTGTGGTGACCCTCAGTTAAATCACCAACAGTCAACTCTCCCCCTCAAAGGGGAAAGCAGCCTATGGCCAACCGGGATTGTGGCGACTTTACCTTTTTCACTTACCTTGAACAGGAGTTCAATTTCTCTCACCTGGATCTCTGAACAGGGCCTCCTGGGAAACGCTGAGAACAACTGCTCCTGGAGTCGGTGCCTCACAGAGCAGGAACCACGGGGTAGTTACCCCGTGTAGCTCCTATAAATTAACCTCAGTACCCCACTGTAAATTACCCACAGTAACGCCTATAAATTACCCCAACAAACCCTATAAATTATCCCCAGTAACTCCTATAAATTACCCCAGTAACCCCGATAAAGTAACCCCTGAAAACTATTGAAATTACCCCGCCCCCGTGACTCCTATAAATTGCCCCCAGTAACTCCTATAAATTACCCCAGTAACCCCTATAAATTAACCCAGTAACTCCTATAAATTACCCCCAGTTACTCCTATAAATTACCCCAGTTACTCCTATAAATTAACCCCAGTAACTCCGATAAATTAACCCAGTAACTCCTATAAATTACCCCAGTTACTCCTATAAATTACCCCCAGTAACTCCTATAAATTACCCCAGTAACTCTATAAATTACCCCCAGTAACTCCTATAAATTACCCAGTAACTCCTATAAATTACCCCAGTAACTCATATAAATTACCCCCAGTAACTCCTATCAATTACTCCAGTAACTCCTATAAATCACCCCAGTAACTCCTATCAATTACTCCAGTAACTCCTTTAAATTAACCCAGTAACCCCCATAAATTACCCCAGTAACTCCTATAAATTACCCCAGTAACTCCTTTAAATTACCTCAGTAACCCCCATAAATTACCGCAACAACTCCTATAATTACCCCAGTAACTCCTATAAATTAACCCCAGCAACTCCTATAAATTACCCCAGTAACTCCTATAAATTATCCCCAGTAACTCCTATAAATTACCTCAGTAACTCCTATAAATTACCCCCAGTACCCCTGATAAATTACCTCAGTAACTCCTATAAATTAACCCCAGCAACTCCTATAAATTACCCAGTAACTCCTATAAATTATCCCCAGTAACTCCTATAAATTACCTCAGTAACTCCTATAAATTACCCCCAGTACCCCTGATAAATTACCTCATTAACTCCTATAAATTACTCCAGTAACTCCTTTAAATTAACCCAGTAACCCCCATAAATTACCCCAGTAACTCCTATAAATTACCCCAGTAACTCCTTTAAATTACCTCAGTAACCCCCATAAATTACCGCAACAACTCCTATAAATTACCCCAGTAACTCCTATAAATTAACCCCAGCAACTCCTATAAATTACCCCAATAACCCCTATAAATTACCCCAGTAACCCCTATAAATTACCCCCAGTAAATCCTATAAATTACCTCCAGTAACCACTATAATTAGGGATTCATGGGTCCTTTTCAAATTGGCAGGCAGTAACCAGTGGGGTACCACAGGGATCGCTGCTGGGACCCCAGATATTCACAATATATATTAATGATTTGGATGAGGGAACAAAATGTAACATCTCAAAGTTTGGTGATGATACTAAATTAAGCGGGAGAGTAAATTCTGACAAGATGCAGGGATCCTACAGCATGATCTGGACAGGTTGGGCGAGTGGGCAAACCAATTCCAGAAGTAGTATAATTTGGATAGTGTGAGGTTATTCATTTTGGAAGCAAAAAACAGGAAGGCAGATTACTACTTACTTGAATGGTTGTAAATTGGGAGAGGGGAGTTTACAGCGGGACCTGGTGTCCTTGTGCACCATTCGCTGAAGGTAAGCATGCAGGAGGCGGTAAAGAAGGCTAATGGTATGTTGGACTTCATTGCAAGATGTTTTGAGTATCGAAGCAGGGATGTGTTGCTGCAATTATACAGTGTCTTGGTGAGGGCACACTTGGAGTATTGTGTGCAGTTTTGGTCTCCTTCTCTGAGGAAGGATGTTCTTGCTCTCGAGGTGAGTGCAACGAAGGTTGACCAGACTGATTCCAGGATGGCGGGACTGTCATATGAGGAGAGATTGACTAGGTTTGGATTGTTCTCGCTGGAGTTCAGAAGAATGAGGGGGGATCTCATAGAAACTTATAATATTCTAACAGGACTAGACAGGTTAGATGCAGGGAAGATGTTACCAATGATGGCTGTGTCCAGAACCAGGGGTCACAGGCTGAGGATTCAGGGTAAACTATTTTGGACAGAGAAATGGATACATTTCTTCACCCAAAGAGTGGTGAACCTGTGGAATTCTTTCCCACAGGAAGTAGTTGATGCTAAAACTTTGAATATATTCAAGAGACGGCTGGATACAGCACTCGTGGAGAATGGGATCAAAGGCTATGGGGAGAAAGCTGGAGTAGGCGAATGAGTTGGATGATCAGCCATGATCGCACTGAATGATGGAGCAGCCTCGAAGTGCCAAAAGACCTCCTCCTGTTCCTATCCTCTTTGTATCTATGTATCTGTTTCAAACTTGCAAAGTCTATCCTTAACCTTTTCTCATTGAGACTTTTTGTAGAGTGCACATTTTCCCACAGGGATTTACTGCCAATGTGACACTCAATGGGTATGTTTCCCAAATCCCCTAATTCCAAAATCTCTGTCAATATCTGAGATATATAAAAGGCCATATCCACTGCCTCTACAAGGCTTATCATCTCAGCAGCCAAAGTGCTTTTGACCGCTCTCCTTATTTTCTTTGTTTCCCACACATGAGGGGAATATTTACCATTGTTCCCCAAAAGGAAAATTATAAAACTTCTTGCGCTTGAAACCCGATCATATAAATTTGCATCGGATGCATCACTATAAACTATGCATTTCAAGTGCTCAAGGTCACCTAAAACCGGGAACCTCAAAACACGCTCTTGCATTTTTAGTTTGACCAACACTTTATTTGCTCTCACTATGTCTTCCACTTTGGGATCATTCATTTTTGTACTCAACTCTAAGACATCAAAATTAATGTCTGGTCTAGTCTGTCCACCTAACCAATTCAGTGCCCAATTAAACTTCGCAGTTGATTTTTTTCCATCTTTCAAACCACTGCGTCTTTTTTGTTAAACCCGACCTCGACTAATTGCCTTTGGGCTGATGCTCTCCAAATAAGATTGCTGACGTAAAGTTGCTCCTAACTTAGTCTGTCCGATTTCCACTTCAACATATTTAATTGCACCGGAAGCTGGACTTTCAACCCTGAATTCTTTCCTCAAACCAGAGATTAAATAGCTTCGAAATCACTAGTCCCACCCCACAAAAGATCATCGACATGCATCATGAAGATGCCAGCAAGATTTCCTTTATCATAGAATTTACAGTGCAGAAGGAGGCCACTCGGCCCATCGAGTCTGCACCGGCTCTTGGAAAGAGCACCCTACAGGAGGTCAACACCCTATCCCCATAACCCAGTAACCCCACCCAACACTAAGGGCAATAGGACACTAAGGACAATTTAGCATGGCCAATCCACCTAACCCGCACATAGAACATAGAACAGTACAGCACAGAACAGGCCCTTCGGCCCTCAATGTTGTGCCGAGCCATGATCACCCTACTCAAACCCACGTATCCACCCTATACCGTAACCCAACAACCCCCCCCTTAACCTTACTTTTATTAGGACACTACGGGCAATTTAGCATGGCCAATCCACCTAACCCGCACATCTTTGGACTGTGGGAGGAAACCGGAGCACCCGAAGGAAACCTATGCACACACGGGGAGGATGTGCAGACTCCGCACAGACAGTGACCCAAGCCAGGAATCGAACCTGGGACCCTGGAGCTGTGAAGCAATTGTGCTAACCACAATGCTACCGTGCAGCCAGTAAAACATTGCCGGATCTGCTTTCAACTGGCAACAGCCTAACTTTAATAAAACTGACCTTACCAAAAAATACCAGACTCTAGATACATAATTTAATCCATATACACATTTGTTCAACTTCCAGAGTACCCCTTCTGTGCAAAAAGGCAGCTTTTATATCTATAGATTTGCAGTCCCATGCCTTTGTGGCTAATAGAGCCAAGAAAATCTTTAAAATAACCTTTGCTGCTGCAGGTGAATCTACCCTTAAATCCTGATCTTCTAATTTTTCTTCAAATCCCTTGCCACAAGCCTGGCCTTTGCCTTATAAGTTCCATCCGGAAGAACCTTTTCCATGCAAATCCATCTGTGGGATAGAGCTCTTTGTCCCATATCCAGTACTTCCGTGTATACCCCAAATTCACTCCAACTATGCAGTTCTTGCTGTTTGGTGTCTTTGATAACTTTTTCATCTAATTAATTGGAGGCCACCAAAATCTCACGTGCATGTGGGCTTCTACTCCCAGTCACATTCATAGTCTTACCCATGTTCCGAGGACTTGACAAACTACCTCCCCTCTCACGCCTGGTATCTCATTCTGTACTGCTACTGCTTGATCTTTCCCTTCTGCTGTGGGATGTCCTTACAATAGTTATCAACTTTTTCCTGTGAACCTGTTCACTATCCAATGCACTACCTGAACTGGCACTTCGTCTTCTGGTCCTCCATTTTTGACTTTCTGTTCCCAATCCATTGTCTTGCCACTCTCCCCTGATGCTGTACATTCAACCAGTGTTTATACCTTTCCAGTGGCATTCCCTGCTCTACTAATATTAGTTGCATCCTTCCATTGACTAGATCCTTCAGGCAAGTATGTCACTTTTGTACCAACTTTTGGCAGTTGTCCTTTCAGAAAAATGGACTGTTCTAATTCATCAGGATTATTGTGTTCCTCTACAGAAACCCTGTCCATATCCGTTAACTGGTCCTCATAGTTCTGTAACACACGGATATCAGATGACCCTGGTTCCTCATCATGTCTGTCTGCTCTGTCTAAATTTGAAAATTTGTAATCTGTATCCATTATCCTTGATGAATGTACCCAAACAGTTTGATTGCCATGTTGCAAAATAATTATTTTGCCATCTATGCCTATGATCTTCCCTGGGCCTTTCCATTCATTAAAATTGTCTCTCATATAGTATACTATATCTCCTTGCTGAAAAACGGTATTTGATCGTTGTACATTATGCATCAAAGCTCTGCAAATTCTTTCGGAGACTTCTGCTCCAAAAGAGCTTTCCTGCTGCTATGTAATGCATTTAAATGCTCAGCAAAGGCAGAGCTAATTGTAGCCCCTCACAAGCTGGGGACTGGTCATCCAAAATGGACGGGAATTTAAGGATTTCTACCAACCATTAATTGATAGGGACATTCGCCCCCAACCATCTGCAACAAATTCTTTTGCATGTACCGCCCCTGCTGAAGCTGAATTTAACTTGCAATTAGGTCTATCTGCCAGAATTCTCCGGGGCATGTCATCTATTACTGCATGGTTTCTTTCACACACACCATTACTAGATGGGCTTTCCGCAGCCGTATTCATAACAGTGATATTCACGTTTTCACACATAACCCTAAACTCATCGTCAGCAAGTTCTCCCCCGTTGTCTGTAAGAAATTTAATGGGTGGTCCCAGTCCTGCCCCTGTCCATTTTTCCACCATCTGATCCAGGATTACTCTCTTTTCTTTACTTCGTACAATGGTTGATTGACTAAATCTGGTTGAGAAATCTACAAATTGCCAAATAAACATTGTAATGGTGTCCTCCTGTACTTCCTATAAACCTCACAGCAATCACTAACCTGTTCTATCAGTTTAGTATAGTCTTCATCCCTTACCCCTGCATCTTTTAATAATTTTTCAGCCTCAGACGAGACGGATGCACAAATTGCCAGTGCAGTTTTAATACAACAAGCTTTCTATCAGCTAAACTGATTTCCAACTGCCAATTACACTACCTAAACAACTGCTCCTGAAATATTATTTGTACAATAGTGTACCGACTGTGTAAATTGTAAGTCCACCGTCTTTCCAAAAACTGTGGCCTTATCCTGTTCCATATCCAGTTTCATGTATGTGTTCTTCACGGTTTGTTCAGAAGCAAAGGTATCTCACTTGATACAACATCCGTGCCAATGGAATGGTTCACTCCGGCAATATTGCAAGGGATCACCACTCTTTTAAGTGACTTCAGAGTATTATCATCCCGAAACCTGAAACATGTGAAACTTTTAAATTCCTTAACTTTGTTACAATTTTCAGCATTCAAAGAATCTAGGTAACATTTTAACCAGTCAATTCCACACACAGTAGATGTGCAGCCACTGCCCAATACAGCACAATTGAAGGATTCTGCAACCAACACTCTCATTACCGGAGTAAAACTGCTTGTTACGGGGATAATGCCTTCTTTCTGGTCACTATCTTTTCCCCCTTCTGGCTCTTCCATGTCATGTGTAGCTTCAAATGCTTATTATAACGTGTTGGACAGTTCAAAGCTCCGGCATGATGGAGTAGCGTCGGGCTGCCACAAAGGTGCGGAATCCTCCGCACTTTCAGGGACGAGGCCCACCCCGGAGTGGTTTGCGCCCCTCCGGCTGGTGGGAAAGGGGCTTGGCGCCACACCAACCGGCGCTGAAGGGCCTCCGCCGGCCGGCGCGAGTTGGCACATGCACGGGAGCACCAGCATGTGCTGCCGTCATCCCCGTGCATGCGCAGAGGGCTCCGTTTGCACACCAGCAATGGCGGACCGCTACAGCCGCTGGTGTGGAAGAATAGAATAGAGTGCCCACAAGCACAGGCTCGCCCGCGGATTGGTGGGCCCCGATTGCGGGCCAGGGCACCGCGGGGGTACCTTCCGGGGCCAGATTCCCCTGCACTCCCCCAAGAACCCTGGAGGCCACCTGCGCCGCCAGGTCCCGTCGGTAACGACCTTTTCCAATTTACACCGGCGGGGCTGGCAAAGAACGGACGGGACTTTGGCCAATCGCGGGCCAGAGAATTCGGGTAGCCCCAAGACCCATTGAGTCATGCCGGTCCCCGACGTTCTCCGAGGCAGACGTCGCAATTCACGCTGGTGCGATTTTTGGGGGTCAGAGAATTCGGAGGACGGCGGGGTCGGGATTCACACTGACCCCCAGCGACTCTCCGATCTGGTGCTCGGAGGGGGGGTCGGAGAATCCAGCCCAATGGTTTTGCGAGTCACACAGAAAACATCGATTTATCATACCCCGGGCATTTCTGCGGTTCATTTTCCTATTACCATTCTTCATCCTGTTATAGATTCTAACTGGGTTTCTATCCTCATAATGTCCGGGTCCAGATCTCCGTCCAGACTCTCATAACCTGTTTGTAGCCGTATGACCTCGCCATCCTGTCAGGAGTGGATCTTCCATAGTCTGCTTAATGGCTGACTGACCCATTTGTGTCATAAGAGCCATCGGAACTGAATGTTTCCACAGAAACCTCTTGAAAGCCTCTATCATCTGATCGAATAAGGTATCATTATCCACAACATTAACTCCTGTCAAAACCAGGAGCCCCTCCATATTGGTCACTCGACAAGTCTAGTAACTTAAATACCAACACAGACTGGAAATTCCAGGTTGTGTTTGTACAGCCTTCTGTATAGTTTGCTAAATTCCATTATATAATCCTCAATAGAAATGTCCTCTGTTTTCAGGAATCGATCAAATTCTGACCAAGCTTCATATGCACTTAACAAGTCATCCTTTTGATAAATCTTATCCATAAAATGCAATAGAGTCTCCAGACCTTCTCCTGAATCTAATTTTTCCAATTCAAGTTCAGAAAACACTTTGCTTCGGATTTTACTCTCATAAGGTAGAGAAAGAGCCAATGCCAGACCTTGTTTCCTCTTTCCCAAGGCAGTTACCTTAGTCCACATGACAACTGCGCTTCTCCATTGGTCGTACAATCCCCATTCACAAAATAATGGTGGATAGTCATATCCGCCCATCTTTGTCATAGATTCAGCCATATATATATTTTTTTTTCTCACTCAATCCTTGGTTGAGTCTGGAAAAGTTGTATCTTTCAACCCTTCCCATTTGCACAGCACCTTCCCGTGTTCCCAATGTTAACCTTGGCAGCTGCTGTGTAAAGAGTCAAGAGTTCTGCTCCTTTTCACAAACACCTTTATTTTCCTTTAACACACACTGTGCAAAACTCGATCACCACATCAAAGAGCACCTGAAGTCTCTTTACATATCAGTCTCAATTATTGGATACTTAACATAAATGAGACATCAAATTGGAATGTCTCTTCACCCATTCCTCAATGTGGTGTTAAGAGTAAGATCCTGGCATGGATAGAGGATTGGCTGACTGGCAGAAGACAGAGAGTGGGGATAAAGGGGTATTTTTCAGGATGGCAGCCGGTGACTAGTGGTGTGCCTCAGGGGTCTGTGCTGGGGCCACAACTTTTCACAATATACATTAATGATCTGGAAGAATGAACTGAAGGCACTGTTGCTAAATTTGCAGATGATACAAAGATCTGTCGAGGGACAGGTAGTATTGAGGAAGCAAGGGGGCTGCAGAAAGACCTGGACAGGCTAGTAGAGTGAGCACAGAAGTGGCAGATGCAATATAATGTGGAAAAGTATGAGGTGAGACAATTTGAATGGAGGAATGGAGGCACAGACTATTTTCTAAATGGCGAAATGCTGAGGAAATCAGAAGTAGAAAGGG
>NW_024055954.1:0-15236 GCF_902713615.1 Scyliorhinus canicula | reverse complement strand
CAGAGAGAGGGGGGACACAGAAGGGTATACGAAAGCTGGGGTGCATGATGGATAGGTGCCCCAGGTCAGGTCGGGGGGGGGGGGGGGGCGACATGATGGTGTTGACTGGCTGCGTTCTTTCGTTAATCGGTGGGCGGAAGGGGGCGGGGGGAAGAGGACAGTATGTTCAGCCCAGGAGGGGCTTAGCTGTAAATCCTTACTGGTATCTTCACCTCGCCCCCTGTCTCAGGACAGTTAAATTCCAGCACCAAGCTCCCAAAGTCAGATGTTATCCCTCCGGAAATGGCCTCCTCTGGGCAATGGCCCAAACACTGCTTGTCTCTCAAAGCCCCAGGTTCAAGCCACCGCCCAAATAGGAAAGCTGCCCCAGCAGCAGCACTGGTCCTCTGCTCCAGGTGAATCTAATGACATAGCAGATCCTGCAGGCCAAGCTGCAAACATCTTTCTTTTGAGAAGGTGATCCTCTCCAGTGTCTCGCCTTAACTCCCGAAGGAGCCCCTCCTCCCTCACCTTCATCTATTGGGGGAGGGTAAGTCCGGGGATGCCACTCCCGCTTTCCCTCAAGGACATCCCCCTACAGCATATCTTCCCCTTCCGGTGCCAGGTCTTTATTGCCTGGCTCTGGAGGAGGTTTTAGAGGGAGGCTTTGTGGTCCCCTATGAAGGCTTTCAAGGCTTTGCGGCTTTTGCTCCGCGGACAAGGTGCGGTGCCACACTTGCAAGGGGGTGATGTACATCCGTAGAAATTGCCATGTATCTGCGGCTGCCGCAACCGCCAAGGCATCCGCAGCTGGTGCTGCGGCCCTCTCTCTTCCACTGACCCTGGAACTGCCCCCTGCTGGCGCCTACCGACAACTCGGCTGCCGGCATGGAGTTGAGGGAGCACACGTGCAGCTGGATGGCGTGGAAGAAGACACATAGAACAGTTAGACAATGGCCAGGTCACGCTATGCCTGACCCTGCCAGCCTGAAGGACCCTCTGAATACCGGCTCGGGTGCTGATGTTATGCCTGCCCCGCCATCACCCAGCAACATACCCAGACCGTTGATGTTTCACCATTGGGTGTCGGGACCGGCGACCTTTCTGTCCGGGCCCTTGAGGTGGCGGTGGGGAGGTGCGTGACCCCGGACAGGAGGGCGCTTTGCGCTGGCCACAAATTCGGGGGCGGAGCGTCATGTGAAGAGGGACAGCCCAGGGAGGCCTCCAGAGACAGGTCTCCCGGTACATGACCTTCTCCCCCACAAACGGTGACACTTCATGGAAGGGGGGAGAGGAACATTTTCCCCTCCCCCTTCGGTAAGATGTGGGTGATGCCCCAACTCATTCCCCTCGACATCATGCCCAGCCCCTGAAGGAGAAGAGGCAAGAGGATGGCAAGGAAAACCCTTATGCTGGAAAACCCCTATGCCGAGCAGGCTCTTCGGGGCCGGATGCACCCAGTGCAATTTAGCACCCCAGATTCGTTCATTTTTTCAACGCCGGGGAGAGCCCCAGCTCTCTCTTTCTTGGGTTCTGGGGAGGTAGTGGCATGGAAGGTCCCCTTCCTCCTCCATCCCAAACATCGACGTTAGGTGCCTCAGCCATTATCCTGGAGCTGTTTCTGGAGCTTCGTCTCCAGGATCTTCCGGTGACCTTGAGGGTTGAGTAGGGGTCCGCACCGCTACCTTCCTCTGGCCCAGGACCCGGGAAGAGCCCAAGAGGAACCCGCCAGTCAACGATCCTGGTGTTGGGATCGAGGCAGGCCCGTGCCTTCCACTATACTGAATGTGGCAGAGGACAATCCCTCAGCAGTGATATCACTACAAGCCCACCACGGAGCACACGGGGAGCGCTGCCTTGCTGCCAGCAGCTACACCCTTTTAAACCTAGAGGCTCACAGACGTGAAGGGCTCCATCCACCAAGATGCCGAGACTGAGACCCCCCCCCCCCCCCCCCCCCCCCCCCCACCGCCCCCCACCACTCCCCGCTTCTGAGTTGAATTTATCTGTGTCCCTGTGCCCTCTCCTCTGCCCATCTGAGACTGGTACCCTGGCGATTCTGAGCTCCACCCCGATATCCCCTTTGGAGATGAGGTCAGCAGGGTCTCATTTTTAAATAGCTGCTTTAATACACGGCAGTAGCTGATGGATATTAATTGAGTGGGGCTGTTCCGGAGGAAGGCTCCAATGATATTTATATGTATTAAAATTTGGTTCCTGGCCTTTGATAGATTTCTCGTTATATTGCCGGTGAGGTGCTCTGAAAAATCAGAACTCATGATCTCGCCGGAGGAGAATCACATTTCCAGTTTTCGCTGAATTTTCCATTGTGTCACCGTTCTCGCTGATGGCTAACAGGGGTTCAGAATCACACCCTTCTTCTTCAGAGCTCTGAAATGTTGGGCATGATTAGGCCAACACGTTGCGCCCTGGCGTGAATCTGGACATGCCGGTTAAATAGCGGGAAAGGCCGTGCTGAGCACGAATCAGTTTGCCATCTAACCGGTCCGTTCCTGATGGCAAATTCCGGATCGGGCCTAAATACGGCAAGCATATCATAACTACTGCTACATGTAGGTGTGTCCCCAGGATTCACATCAGAGGTAGAGGCAACCTGCTGCTTCCCACACTCTATGGTCTTTGCTGCCCTTGGCAGACGTCCTCTGGAGGGCCTGGAGCCAGAGGGCCCCAACCAACTTACCGGTGTCACTGGCATCGCCACGCCATCCTGTTCTGCCCGCTGCCCTTGAGATATGCCGGTGTCAGGAGGGGGGGATCAGAAGAACTGAAGACTGCCACCGTCTCCAGGGTAGCAGGCACTGGGTTGGCCTCCAGCACTTCCTCCTCCCTGATGATGCCCGTAGAGCCTTGTAGGTCTCCATGGGATGGAGATGGATCTGGAGTGAGCTCCAGGGGCCTCTGCATTATCCAGCTCTGCATGTCCCCATGGTCTGCACCAAGGTGTTGACACCCTCGGCAATGCTCCTCTGTGACTCGGCCATGCTTGGAGTGCCCAGCAATGTCCATCTGCACCTGGAGATGTCCCTTGGTGACAGGGATGCCCTCTGCTGCCTACATATGGGACATGCCCCTCAATTGACTGGGACTTGATGTCGAGGCCCTCGCCATGGTTCAGACTGAGCTACGCCTTGGACACCACAACTCAAGACGCTGACGTTGTGCTGCAGGCTTTCCACTGCGGCCACCATCCCAGCAGAGTTGGCCTCAGCACCACGCATTGTCAGCACCATCTTCTGTAGGCTTTGGGACCCCTCCAATCGTCTGTGCGCCCGCCTGAGTTTCACTGACATCCCCTCCTGAATCTCCCGGCTGTAACCTGGCATCTGCATCGGTTCTGGAATAACCTTGCCCAGAGTCTCTGCATCCGACTGGGATCCAGCAGACCTCTGACTGCTGACTCCCTTGGATGTTCCTGCCTCCCACTTTGGTGCTCACCAGATTGTGCCCCAGATGCCTGTCACCCACCGAGGTGTTTGTCTCTGTGCTGGTGGAAGGTAGGGGTGATAGTTATGACGCATCGATGCTGGTCTCCTCAGAGCTCTCCTCCGAGGTGACCTTTTGGGTGGCGGAGAGTGGAGCTGGGTGAAGAATGACTCCGTTTGACCTGGTGACCCGGCGCCATCTGATAGTGATCCTGCGGAGAATGGACATGTGGTCAGTGAGAGGGAAGAATCATTTTGTCTGACGTAAACACCTCACTTAAGACAGGTCATCTGGGTGGAGGGCCAGTGGATCCTCATCTCTGTAGCACAGGCCAACCTCACTGTCAATGACTGCTCTCTCCTCGGGCAACCACGTGATTTTCAGCCACATTCCTCATAGGTGCGAGAACTCTCATCTCTGGTACTCGGATGCCTATCTTTGCCCTTTCACGCCTATCATGGGACAACATATCCTGCGGGGACAAGGAGAGGGCATTGTGAGCGCACGCTTGATGGATAAGGGAGCCATGTGTGCGCATTACAACTGGAAATGAAGGGGTTATGCTGATGGGTTCCAGTGGGTACAGAGAAACAAGCACGAAGATCGGACGTGGGGAGGGTGCGCGGTGTTAGCCAGTGATTTGCGGATGGGGGATTGGGAATTTGAGGGGGTGGCAGGCAGAACTGATGCCAGGAGAGAGGTTGGTAATTTATCCTTGCAGCTCAGTGGAGGTGGTTGGCTTTCCTCCGACATTGTACGGCGATCCTCCTTGTCATGCTGCCCACACTGACAGCTGCTGTCACTTCCTCGCAGGTGGGTTTTGTGGCCCTGCATCTGGCTCTCCAACGCCCTCGGTGGACCAGGTCCCGTCTCGCATTGACGGAGTCGAGAGGCCTGGCCAGGTCGGCATCGCCAAACTGAGGAGCAGATCTGCGCGCTGCCATGCTTGTGTGTTAACTGGGAGTGAGTGCTGAGGGAGCGTTTAAAAGCAGCTCCCCTTGTTAGCAATGAGACGCTGAAGCACGGGTCTGGCAAATCTTTGGTTCCCATGTGCTCTTACCTTTGCTCTCCCATGAGGAATCTTATCAAAAGCTTGCTGAAGTCCAAGTAGGCTACATGCATTTCTCTCATCTACACATCTGGTCATCTCTTTGAAAAATTCAATCAAGTGGTCAGACTTGACGTCCACTTAACAAAACCACGCTGACTGTTCATGATTAATCCCTGCTTCTCCAACGCAGATTAATTCTGTCTATCAGAATTGCTTCCAATAGTTTTCGCACCAGTGAGGTTGGACTGAATAGCCTGTAGTTCCTGTTTTGTCCTTTCCTCTCTTCCTGAATAATGGTACCACATTGTTTATCCTCCAGATCATTGAAAATTGTCAGTGCCCCCTGCACTGACTCCTCCCTTGCCTCACTCAACAGCCTGAGATATATTTCATCTGGCCCTGGAGATTTATCTACTTTTAAGCCTCCTAGACCACTCAGAACCTCCTCTCTGTCGATGTGAATTTCTTTAATTTTAGTACAGTCCTTCTCCCTGATTTCGATAACCCACACTGTCCCTCTCACAAGTGAACACCGACATAAAGTATTCATTTGGAACCCTGCCTACACCCTCTGGCTCCACACACAAATTACCACTGTGGTCCTTAATGGGTCTTCCTCTTTCCCTAGTTATCCTTTTACCATTAATGTATTTGTAAAACAACTTCTGATTTTCCTTTATTTTACCTGTGAGTATCCTTTCTAAGTCCCTTTTTGCTCTCCTAATTTCTTTTTAAGTTCCCTCTTACACATTCTATACTCCCCCAGGGCATTTGCTGTTTGAGTCCTTGATATCTGCCATAAGCCTCCCTTTTTCTCTTTTCCAATTTCTGTATATCCCACGATATCCAGGGTTCACTGGATTTGTTGGTCCCACCGTTTTTCTTTATTGGAACATGTTGGCCCTGAACTCTCCCTATTTCCTTCTTGAATAGGTCCCACTGTCCTGTCACAGACTTACCGAGAAGTGTCTGCTCCCAGTTCACTCTGACCAAGTCATGTCTAATCTTATTAAATCGGCCTTCCCTCAGTTTAGAACTTTGATTCCAGGCCCATCCTTGTCCTTTTCCATAACAATCTTGAATCTAACAATTATAATTACTATCTGCAGGGCAGCACCGTGGCCTAGTGGTTAGCACAGCTGCCTCACGGCGCTGAGGGTCCCAGGTTCGATCCTGGCTCTGGGTCACTGTCCATGTGGAGTTTGCACATTCTCCCCGTGTCTGAATGGGTTTCACCCCCACAACCCAAAGATGTGCCGGGTAGGTGGATTGGACACGCTAAATTGTCCCTTAATTGGAAAAATAATTGGGTACTCTAAATTTTAAAAAAAAATAATAATTACTATCTGCAAAATGCTGCCCCATTGATACTTCAACCACTTGCCCAGCTTTGTTACCTAAATTAAGTCCAGGACCTCCCTTTTTTGTCGGACTTTCTTTGTACTGGCTTAAAAAGTTCTCCTGTGCGCATTTTAAGAATTCCGCTCCTTCTAAACCTTTCACACTATGGCTACCCCAGTTAATGTTGGGGAAGCTGTGCGGAGTCTGCACGTCCTCCCCGTGTGTGCGTGGGTTTCCTCTGGGTGCTCCGGTTTCCTCCCACAGTCCAAGATGTGCGGGTTAGGTGGATTGGCCATGATAAATTGCCCGTAGTGTCCTAAAAGTAAGGTTGAGGGGGGGGTTGTTGGGTTACGGGTATAGGGTGGATACGTGGTTTGAGTAGGGTGATCATTGCTCGGCACAACATCAAGGGCCGAAGGGCCTGTTCTGTGCTGTACTGTTCTATGTTCTATGTTCTAAGTTGAAATCCCCCAAATTCCTCTACTCTATTACTTTTACACTTCCCTGAAAGTTACCTCAATATCTACTCTTCTATTTCTCTCAGACTGTTAGGGGGCCTATGGAACACTCTTTACCATTGAGATTGCTCATTTTTGGTTTTTAAGTTCAATCCAAATGGCTTCATTTGAAGAGTCCTCTAAGATGTGACCCCCGGTGGAAGCCACATGAAGCATTGATGAGTAGGTTATTGATAAGGCAGTGCAGCTTGATAGCATTGTCGGCAACTTGTTGATCACGTTACAATTGATTGAGAGTAGACTGATGGGTCAATAATTGGCTTAATTAGATGCATACTGCATTTTATCGACAGGACGTACTCGGGCAATTCTCCACATTGCCAGATGGATGCCAGTGTTGTAGCTGTTCCAGAACTGCTTGGCTGGGATTGCAGCTAGTTCTGGAACATATGTCTGCAGTGTACAACCAGGCTGTTGTTAGTGCCTATAGCCTTTGCTGTGCCCAGTGTGTCTAGCCATTTCTTGATATTTTGTGGTGTGAATTAAATTTGCTGAAGACTGGCATCTGTGACATTGGGGACCCTCAACAGGTGACATAGATGGATCATAACTCAATTTATTTTGTTGAGTATCTTCTTCTCCAGCTGAGAAATATTATGATGGGGTAGAAATGATTAGATAAATGAATATGAGAAAAAACATATATTTACATATATCACCAACTGTTGGGTAGATTTTACACTCTCCACCCTTGGACTATCAGAAGTGAGTCGGACAGGTCTGAGCCATGTCTCCACCCTCATCATCTTTAGCTGTCTTAATTCAGACATCGGAGAGCTACCTACACCTGGCAGGCAGGCCAAGTTCTGGCTAAATGACATGTCCAGATTCAGGAGGCCTATTTAATTCAAGCCCTAGAGGCATCACTCACACTGGATTTGGACAGAAGATTCTTGTGGATTATTTGATTGAAGGCGAGTGGTCACATGCTCGAGCTACAACCTCCCTCGGGTTTCCTTCTGCCCTGTACTAATGCCTCAATTAAAATAAATCCCAGAGAACTCAGGACCATTTGACCCACTTGACTTGTGTTATGTTAGCATCTCAAATGCAGCTATCTAGTTTCATTTTGGTTCCCATGCCCTTGCTGCAATGTATTCACCAGTTCCAACACTTAGACCAATTCTCCCTGCCTGGAGTCTTTCATTGAAGCTTGTACATCTCAATATGATATTTTCTAAGCAGATAAATATAAAGTTTAGGATTTCAACTGTTCATTGTTTTCGGAGCAAGGTTGCTTATGATGCTTTCACTGTAACTTCATTTCACTATTTCCTAGCCAAGGGAACTAATTAATAAACCTTCAGGTTTCTATGATATCATATGTGGAGGTGTTTTCTTCCTAGGTTTGTACTAACACAAGGCTTTTTTTGGCTCTGCAATTAAATTTTCAACAATCCTAATTGCGCAAGTCCGTTGTTTATTTTGTGTAAAAATTGTTCCACAATGGATCCCTCTGTAATTACAGGAAGCCTTCCCACGCTCTGTCCACATTGTGGTCTATTTTCAAAATCTTATACTGCTGAAAACTGTCATTCACCAGAAACTAACCTGCAACAGGTTCAACCATCTGCAAACTTTATTGCCAGTGAACCTGTGAAAAACAACTAAAATGCATAACCATGTTGAAAAATGACAAGTTACTGTCTTTGGGAGATCAGTGCAAATGTTCCCTCATCACTAGAATGGAACAGAAGACTCATGATGTGGTCTGACCAGGGAAATGTACAGTTTGATCAGGAATGCCTGACCTGCTTTCGACTGTTTTGGGGATGCAGTTCAACATCCTACTGGGTGTGTTTCTTGCTGGCTGAGCCTGTAGGATATCTTTTACATTTTTGCCAGTCGGCCTCCAGCCCAACAGCCTGATTGGTCTGTTAGCTGGGAAAACAGTTGAGGAGCAGATGGTAAGTAAGTTGTGTTGGGGTTGGCTGGGTGGTGGGGCTGGGTATACTTTAGAATTCGGAGGTTTCAGAGTTGGGGACATTTGGGGGTAGAGTCTGTGGGATGGTGTGGGAGAGTTGGAAAAGTTGGAGGTGGATGCAGAGGAACACTCCTGCTCCACTTGGCCCAGAAGGAGCACTGCTGGATTACAAATCAGACCCTTCTTCTTATCCCCTTTTACCTGCCCCATTCCTGAGCCCCAGGAAATACTGCCAATGCTAATTTAAAATTTTAAACAATTGGTAGAATGCAGCCTCCTTAGAAGATTTCAGGGACTGACCTGCCTTGTGAGAGTAGATTGGTCATCACCGTCACTCCACCTTCACCCCAAGGTGCCAGGATGGCAGTGCCAAAGTGCCCAGGTGGCAATTGGAATGCCAAGTTACCACCCTGGTTACCAGCCCAACCACCCAGGGGCTATCAATGGCCTACAAGACTCACTCAGATGCCGTTACGCCTGGTCTACATTTTTGTGGCCATTAAGTCCCGGGCACCGGGAGAATTGACTGCAAACATATTTAAATAAGCCTAAGACTAACTTGAATATGTAAATCTGGATTGCGCCCAGCGAGTGGGAGATCCAGATCTCATTAGACCTCGCGAGGCATTCCGAACATCGCAAATCTCGGCAGAAGCCGAGTCGGGCACGATGAGGCCGGTAGATTGACCCCATTCTATTTTCAGGTTAGTGTTGTTTGAATTTTGTACGTGTGGAGTTTTGGGGAGAGTGAGTACTTTTGCCTTATTGGCAAATAAATCTTTTACTCCTCATCCCCAAGGATCCATCTATGCAAGCACAAAGACAAAAGTATTCCAGCTTTGCCAAAAACAGAAGAAAAGCAGGATCCGTCATTTAAATGGGAAAAATCACAGATACTTAACTTTGGGAAAATGATAAATTTAAAGCCTTATACGTAGCATGGCTCGCCGCTGCTAAATGTATAGGCCAAAGGCACACTTAACACTGAACCTCTGGCCTCATTATAATTGAGATGACGAGCGGTGGACATCTGATCAACATCCCAGGCCAATTGGCAGAGAAGAGGACTCAAAGGTTGAGCAAATGAAATGCCAGCAGCAGCCCTCAGACATGTTGTTATGGGGAACAGGAAATGGCTGGTGGGGAAGGCAATCAAGAGAGATGGCAAAATCAATTCTAAAAAAGTCTTCTTGGTAATGTAAGAGATAATGTTGCATTCTGTGTGGTACTTAGCCCACAGACTAGATTGAACCAAGTTCCTCCAGGCCTGTACTGAGCTTATTATCAGCCAAAGGGCCAAAGTTACAATTGACCTCAATGATTCAAGATGAATTAAGGAATTTCAGCCTGGGTTAATTTGACCATATTTTAGTCTAGAAATTCAACTGCACATCCTCCTCTCTTGGGCGGAAGACTCCTAATATGGCAGGCAGGAACTTCATTGTGAGCCATGTTGCACGATCAATTACACAAAGACGAGAGTTGAATACAATCGAGGCTTTAATACACTAAGATGTGTGGCCTCCTACAGCAGTTGGCGAAATGGCTGCTGTACGAGGAGCACACATATTTATACTCCGCCTACTAGGCGGAGTCAGCAGGCAGGGAACTACCCCCGTACCTGTAGTACAGGGCCTTACCACAAATCACCTAATATATACATCAGTGGCGACTACCACATTCACCCCCTGTTAAAATTGAGTCCGGCGGGGGTGGTGGAGACTATATACAAGTACATGTTTTAAAATACAGAGAGAGAAAAAAAAATTGAGTCCAGCGGGGTGGAGGAGAACTATATACAAGCACATATTTTAAGAGTCCTGATCAAGTTACATGTTCAGTCACTCCAGAGCTTTGATCTGCCACTGGGAGCGCCGCAGTGGTGGCGGCGATACCGAGTCAGCCTGGCCCTCAGTGATTCCGGGAGCATGCCAAAATCTTCGCCATCCTCGGGCGTGGGCAGAGGGAGGACAGATTGTCCTGGGGCCGGAGTTGCGGCTGGGTGCGCCAGGAAAGGGGAGGGTGGCCGGAGGGGTGTGTCTGTGTGGAACCTGCTGGTGCCAGATCCCTGATGGAGACAGTATCTTGGCGGCCATCGGGGTACGCTACATAGGCATACTGTGGTTTGGCATGGAGTAGCTGCACCCTTTCAACCAATGGGTCCGCCTTGTGGAGTCGTACGTACTTACGGAGGAGTACGGGTCCTGGAGCTGCAAGCCAAGTCGGAGCGACACCCCAGAGGTGGATTTCCTGGGGAAGCCAAAGAGACGTTCATGGAGTGTTTCATTAGTCGCGGTGCACAGGAGCGACCAAATGGAGTGCAGTGCGTCAGGGAGGACTTCCTGCCAGCGGGAGGCCGGGAGATTTCTGGACCATAGGGCCAGCTGGACGGCCCTCCAGATCGTCCCGTTCTCCCTCTCCACCTGCCCGTTTCCCCGGGGGTTATAGCTGGTCATCCTGCTGGAGGCGATACCCTTGCTGAGGAAGGAACTGACGCAGCTCATCACTCATGAATGAGGATCCCCTGTCGCTGTGGACGTAGGCTGGAAAGCTGAACAGAGCGAAAATGGTGTTGAGGGCTTTGATGATGGTGGCAGAAGTCATATCAGGGCATGGGATGGCGAAGGGGAATCTGGAGTACTCATCGACCACACTGAGGAAGTACGTGTTACGGTCGGTGGAGGGGAGGGGCCTTTTGAAGTCCACGCTGAGGCGTTCAAAGGGGCGGGAGGCCTTCACCAGGCGCGCACAGTCTGGCTGGTAGAAGTGCGCTTGGCACTCCACACAGACCTGGCAGTCTCTAGTGATTGCCCTGACTTCCTCGATGGAGTAGGGCAGATTGCGGGCCTTGTTGAAGTGGTACAAACGTGTGACTCCCGGGTGACAAAGATTGTCGTGCAGAGTCTGGAATCGGTCCACCTGTGCGCTGGCACATGTACCTCGGTCTAGGGCATCGGGGGGCTCGATGAGCTTACCGGGCGATACAAGATCTCGTAGTTGTATGTGGAGAGCTCGATCCTTCACCTCAAGATTTTATCGTTTTTGATCCTGCCCTGCTGTGTGTTGTTAAACATGAAAGCTACCGACCGTGATTAAGTGAGCAGAGTGAATCTCCTGCCAGCCAGGTAATTGCTCCAATGCCGCACAGCATCAACGATGGCTTGGGCCTCTTTTTCAACGGAGTGCTGAATTTCTGAGGCATGAAGGGTTCGTGCAAAGGATACCACGGGCCTGCCTGCCTGGTTGAGGCTGGCGGCTAGAGCGACGTCTGATGCGTTGCTCTCGGCTTGAAATGGTAACATCTCGTCGACTGCGTGCATTGCGGCCTTGGCAATGTCAGCCTTAATACAGTTGAAGGCCTGGTGAGCCTCGGCCGTTAGGGGAAAAAGAGTGGATTGGATGAGTGGGGTGGTAGGGGCCCGCCGAATTTCAATGTTAGGCTCTAGAGGTTGCACTGGAAGTCCAGGCCCGAGTAGTAAGGCAGCGCAGAGGGTTGGAAGGATGTAGAGGGGGAAGCCGGTAAACTCCATGCCCTGGACAGTGAGAGTGGCTATGCAGTACCCCCGGATTGCCATGGATTGGGGCCTGGAGGCCAGGGAGATTCTCTGATTGGTGGGGTGTACCGCGAGGGAGCAGCGTCTTACCGAATCAGGATGAATGAAGCTCTCGGTGCTCCCGGAGTCCAGCAGACAGGAGATCTCGTGCCCTTCGATTTTCACGTTTGTAGAGGCGGTTGCTGGGTTATGTGGGCGAGACTGGTCAATTGTGATCGAGGCTAGACGCAGCTGGTAGCAGGCGATGGGGTGCCGGGGGGGGCATGGGTCCTGGTACGATGGCGGTGCCCACGGGCTGCACGTGTCGTGGGGAAGACAAGATGGCGACACTTGATGCTCCTGGGGAGGACAGAATGGCGGCACCCATGGGCCGCACGTGCTGGGGGTTGAACAAGATGGCGGCACCCATGGGCTGCACGTGGTCCGAGGAGGGGAAGATGGTGGCACCCATGGGCTGCACGTGGTCCGAGGAGGGGAAGATGGCGGCGCCCATTGGCCATATGATGGGGGGGTTGGAACAATAGCGGCGACTGAGCGGGCCTGGCACACTGCAGCGAAGTGCCCCTTCTTGCCACAGGCCTTACAAAGTGTGCTCCGGGCCGGGTAGCATTGTCGGGGGTGCTTTGGCTGCCCACAGAAGTAACATCTGGGGCCCCCGGGGTTGGTCGGCGGGGACGCAGCACAGGCGTGGGGTTGACTGAGTGGGGTCCTCAATGGGGCGGCTGTCTGCGGAGTCCACGATGCGTAAAAGGGAGGCGCTCGGCCGGGGGTGTGGGCCTGGATGTTGCACGAGGCGATCGTCAGTGAGAGCCCAAGCTTTTTGGTCGCCACGAGGTCGATCATGGCCCCTTCTAAGAGGCGCTGGCGGATGTAATCTGACCTTATCCCTGTAACAAAAGTGTCCCTCATAAGCAAGTTTGAGTGTTCCATGGCCGTGATGGCTTGACAATCACAGTCTCTAACTAGGGGAATTAGTAGAGCGCGCCAGAAATCTTCTACTGACACACCAGGGAGTTGACTACGAGTGGAGAGGATGTGTCTGGCGTAAAGCGTGTTAGTCCGCTGAGCGCAGTTTCCTTTCAGTAGCACCATGGCGTCGTCGTAGGTCGGCGCGTCCTGGATAAGTGGAAAGATGTTGGAGCTCAGCCGGGTGTAGAGGATCTGAATCTTCCGATCTTCTGGGATAGGGTCTGGTGCAGACCTGATGTAAGCTTCGAAACAGGCTAGCCAATGTTCAATGTCCTTTTTGGCGTTGCCTGATTGCGGATCCAGCTGCAGGCAATCCGGCTTGATGCGGAGGTCCATCTTCTGAAAACTTTAGTGCAGTATTCTTCAAACTTTTTTTCCGGGGTCCCATTTTTACCAACCAGCCAACCTTCGGGACCCAATCCGGCCGACCTTCGGGACCCAACCCGGCCGACCTTCGCGACCCACGCCGGCTGACCTTTGTGTTCCACGCCGGCCGACCTGAACGACCCACCATTTTCTCTTACCTTGTTTGCTGCTGATAAAAATGGAGGAAATGGTTTTGGGTCCCTTTGGCCCTCGTGCATGCTCCTCCAATGGAACCTGTTGGATGAAGGTGAAGCCTTCCGGTGTCGGAAAGCATGGAGACTCCATCTGTCCAAAGTTCTGCATTTCTTCCGTAAAATGTTATTAAATAAAACCCCCCCCCGAACTTGTGAAAAAAAATGAATAAAATAAATGAAAAAAATTAAAATTAAATGAATAAAATAAAGGAATAAAATGAATAAACCCCCCCTCCCCAGAACTTATAAAAAAAAATTAAATGAATAAAATAAATGAAAAAAATTTAAATGAATAAAATAAATGAAAAAAAATTAAATGAATAAAATAAATGAATAAAAAATGGTTACAGAGGAACAGTATACAGATGAGCATGGAAATACCATTGTGAAAAAGGTAATGCAAGAATGAGTATGACTAATCATGATTTGCATTCCTTTTATTCTCATATAGATGGAGACAGGAACATTACACACACAAACTACTTACTTCATTGCCCCTTTTAAAATTACTCAAGGTAATCAAGGAACAATGAAGTGAAATGAAAATTGTGCATGCACAAGTGAGCAATTAAGCTGAGACCGCTTAAAAAAATAGCGGCCGCACTGCGCATGCGCGCCCAATCATCGGCGCACATGCACATAGTTTCGCGCATGCGCACCGACGATCGTGCGCGCATGCGCAAAGCGGCTGAATTTTTTTTACATGTTCACGGCCGCTTACAGCCAGCGTTAGGAAAAGCCGGCTGCTGCACGGGGATTTGCTCGATGGGGAGTGCCACGGACAATGGCTTCGCGACCCTCCCAACACCCACCCGCAACCCACCTGCGGGTCGTGCCCCGAGTTTGAAGAACACTGCTTTAGTGTATTAAATTGATGCACGATCAATTACACAAAGACAAGAGTTGAATGCAATCGAGGCTTTAGTACACCAAGATGTGTGGCCTCCTACAGCAGCTGGCGAAATGGCTGCTGTACGAGGAGCACACATATTTATACTCCGTCTACTGGGTGGAGCCAGCAGGCAGGGAGCTACTCCCATACCTGTAGTACAGGGCCTTACCACAAATCACCTAATATATACATCAGTGGCGACTACCACAAGCCAGAAATAGACCGTCCACAATGTTGGAGTAGGCGAACAAATAGGCATCCAATAGGCCATACCTGAACCAGAACTCTAGACACTGGAGTGAAAGCATTGTTTGGTTTGTTTCCTGCTTTAGGCATGCAGACATGGGAAAATTTGAAGGGGCCTTATGCATTGGATATGCAGAGCCTACGTATAATCACACATTTACCTTCACCATATGTCAACAACAAATCCACTTCTCTCACAACATGGGCGACATTCTCCACTTCTGAGGTGAAGAGTTGACACCAAAGCAGAATTCATAGACTTTCATGACAGAAAGACTGGTGCCACACCTGGACAGATTCTGCTACTGTTGAGGGGCTATCATCAGTGCAGGGTGGAACACCATTGATTCCAATGAAAAACTGTGCGGGATTCGCCGGGTCCGTGATTGACACGGGAGGCTGACAAGCTGCAGCCGCATATACACCTTACACTCCCCACACATACTCAGCCCAGCCAAAAGGATGGCCCTAGTTGTGATGGAGCGAGCTCATACAGCTGATGGGTGAGCTGGGGCCAGAGGGCACCTGGGGGGGACAAGGACAACTACACGACCAATGGCACTAAGTTCAAAGTGGGCTGTTAGCGGTGTGCGCAGCTGCATGGCTGCCTTGCCAGCTGCGGAATTGGTGAGCCATGTCCGTCCATCCTGATCCCACAGCCTGCCTCCTGACCACGCCACGCTACTCCCCCCAGCCCTGGCAAAAGCCCACCGGCCAGCGGCACAACTGTCAGCAAATTATGGCGATGTTGGACACTT
>NW_024055953.1:0-20776 GCF_902713615.1 Scyliorhinus canicula | reverse complement strand
GTGTCTGTGTGAGGGAGAGTGTGTCTGTGTGAGAGAGAGTGTGTCTGTGTGAGGGAGAGTGTGTCTGTGTGAGGGAGAGTGTGTCTGTGTGAGGAGAGTGTGTCTGTGTGAGGGAGTGTGTCTGTGTGAGGGAGAGTGTGTCTGTGTGAGGGAGAGTGTGTCTGTGTGAGAGAGAGTGTGTCTGTGTGAGGGAGAGTGTGTCTGTGTGTGTGACAGAGTGTGTCTGTGTGACGGAGAGTGTGTCTGTGTGACAGAGAGTGTGCCTGTGTGAGGGAGAGTGTGCCTGTGTGACGGAGAGTGTGTCTGTCTGTGTGAGGTGTGCCTGTGTGACGGAGAGTGTGTCTGTGTGAAGAGTGTGTTGTCTGTGTGAGGAAAGTGTGCTGTGGTGAGGGAGTGTGTGTCTGTGTGAGGGAGAGTGTGTCTGTGTGAGAGAGAGTGTGTCTGTGTGAGAGAGAGTGTGTCTGTGTGACAGAGAGTGCGTCTGTGTGACGGAGAGTGTGTCTGTGTGAGGGAGAGTGTGTCTGTGTGACGGAGAGTGTGTCTGTGTGAGGGAGAGTGTGCCTGTGTGACGGAGAGTGTGTCTGTGTGATAGAGTGTGTCTGTGTGAGGGAGAGTGTGTCTGTGTGAGGGAAAGTGTGTCTGTGTGACAGGGTGTGTGTGCCTGTGTGAGGGAGAGTGTGTCTGTGTGAGAGAGTGTGTCTGTGTGAGGGAGAGTGTGTCTGTGTGAGGGAGAGTGTGTCTGTGTGACAGGGAGAGGTGTCTGTGTGAGAGAGAGTGTGTCTGTGTGAGGGGAGTTGTGTCCTGTGTGAGCGAGAGTGTGTCTGTGTGAGGAGAGTGTGTCTGTGTGTGTGACGAGAGTGTGTCTGTGTGAGAGAGAGTGTGCCTGTGTGAGGAGAGAGGGTGTCTGTGTGAGAGAGAGTGTGTCTGTGTGAGGGAGAGTGTGTCTGTGTGAGGGAGAGTGTGTCTGTGTGATGGAGAGTGTCTGTGTGAGAGAGAGTGTGTCTGTGTGAGGGAGAGTGTGTCTGTGTGAGAGAGAGTGTGCTGTGGTGAGGGAGAGTGTGCTGTGTGAGACGAGAGTGTGTCTGTGTGAGGGAGAGTGTGTCTGTGTGAGGAGAGTGTGTCTGTGTGAGGGAGAGGTGTGCTCTGTGTTGAGAGGGAGTGTGTCTGTGTGACGGAGGGTGTGTGTCTGTGTGAGAGAGTGTGTCTGTGTGAGAGAGAGTGTGTCTGTGTGAGGGAGAGTGTGCCTGTGTGTGACGGAGAGTGTGTCTGTGTGAGGGAGAGTGTGTCTGTGTGAGGGAAAGTGTGTCTGTGTGACAGGGAGAGTGTGCCTGTGTGAGGGAGAGTGTGTCTGTGTGACAGAGAGTGCGTCTGTGTGAGGGAGAGTGTGTCAGTGTGAGAGAGAGTGTGTCTGTGTGAGAGAGAGTGCGTCTGTGTGAGGGAGAGTGTGTCAGTGTGAGAGAGAGTGTGTCTGTGTGAGTGAGAGAGTGTGCCTGTGTGACCGAGAGTGTGTCTGTGTGTGTGACAGAGTGTGTCTGTGTGTGAGAGAGTGTGTCTGTGTGAGGGAGAGTGTGTCTGTGTGATGGAGAGTGTCTGTGTGAGAGAGAGTGTGTCTGTGTGAGGGAGAGTGTGTCTGTGTGAGAGTGTGTGTCTGTGTGAGAGAGAGTGTGTCTGCGTGAGGGAGAGTGTGTCTGTGTGAGAGAGAGTGTGTCTGTGTGAGGAGGGAGAGTGTGTCTGTGTGAGAGAGAGTGTGTCTGTGTGAGAGAGAGTGTGTCTGTGTGAGGGAGTGTGTGTCTGTGTGAGAGTGTGTGTCTGTGTGAGAGAGAGTGTGTCTGTGTGAGAGAGGGTGTGTCTGTGTGAGAGAGAGTGTGTCTGTGTGACCGAGAGAGTGTGTCTGTGTGAGGGAGAGTGTGTCTGTGTGAGAGAGAGTGTGTCTGTGTGACCGAGAGAGTGCGTCTGTGTGAGAGAGAGTGTGTCTGTGTGAGAGAGAGTGTGTCTGTGTGAGGGAGAGTGTGTCTGTGTGACGAGAGAGTGTGTCTGTGTGAGGGAGAGTGTGTCTGTGTGACCGAGAGTGTGTCTGTGTGAGGGAGAGTGTGTCTGTGTGAGGGAGAGTGTGTCTGTGTGAGGGAGAGTGTGTCTGTGTGAGGGAGAGTGTGCCTGTGTGACAGGGAGAGTGTGTCTGTGTGACGGAGAGTGTGTCTGTGTGAGGGAGAGTGTGCCTGTGTGACCGAGAGTGTGTCTGTGTGTGTGACAGAGTGTGTCTGTGTGTGAGAGAGTGTGTCTGTGTGAGGGAGAGTGTGTCTGTGTGATGGAGAGTGTCTGTGTGAGAGAGAGTGTGTCTGTGTGAGGGAGAGTGTGTGTGTGAGAGAGTGTGTGTCTGTGTGAGAGAGAGTGTGTCTGCGTGAGGGAGAGTGTGTCTGTGTGAGAGAGAGTGTGTCTGTGTGAGAGTGTGTGTCTGTGTGAGGGAGAGTGTGTCTGTGTGAGGGAGTGTGTGTCTGTGTGAGAGTGTGTGTCTGTGTGAGGGAGTGTATGTCTGTGTGAGAGAGGGTGTGTCTGTGTGAGAGAGAGTGTCTGTGTGACCGAGAGAGTGTGTCTGTGTGAGGGAGAGTGTGTCTGTGTGAGAGAGAGTGTGTCTGTGTGACCGAGAGAGTGTGTCTGTGTGAGAGAGAGTGTGTCTGTGTGAGAGAGAGTGTGTCTGTGTGAGGGAGAGTGTGTCTGTGTGACCGAGAGAGTGTGTCTGTGTGAGGGAGAGTGTGTCTGTGTGAGAGAGAGTGTGTCTGTGTGAGGGAGAGCGTGTCTGTGTGAGGGAGAGTGTGTCTGTGTGAGGGAGAGTGTGTCTGTGTGACCGAGAGTGTGTCTGTGTGAGGGAGAGTGTGTCTGTGTGAGGGAGAGTGTGTCTGTGTGAGGGAGAGTGTGTCTGTGTGAGGGAGAGTGTGCCTGTGTGACAGGGAGAGTGTGTCTGTGTGACGGAGAGTGTGTCTGTGTGAGGGAGAGTGTGCCTGTGTGACCGAGAGTGTGTCTGTGTGTGTGACAGAGTGTGTCTGTGTGTGAGAGGGTGTGTCTGTGTGAGGGAGAGTGTGTCTGTGTGATGGAGAGTGTCTGTGTGAGAGAGAGTGTGTCTGTGTGAGGGAGAGTGTGTGTGTGTGAGAGTGTGTGTCTGTGTGAGAGAGAGTGTGTCTGCGTGAGGGAGAGTGTGTCTGTGTGAGAGAGAGTGTGTCTGTGTGAGAGTGTGTGTCTGTGTGAGAGAGAGTGTGTCTGTGTGAGAGAGAGTGTGTCTGTGTGACCGAGAGAGTGTGTCTGTGTGAGAGAGAGTGTGTCTGTGTGAGAGAGAGTGTGTCTGTGTGAGGGAGAGTGTGTCTGTGTGACCGAGAGAGTGTGTCTGTGTGAGGGAGAGTGTGTCTGTGTGAGAGAGAGTGTGTCTGTGTGAGGGAGAGCGTGTCTGTGTGAGGGAGAGTGTGTCTGTGTGAGGGAGAGTGTGTCTGTGTGACCGAGAGTGTGTCTGTGTGAGGGAGAGTGTGTCTGTGTGAGGGAGAGTGTGTCTGTGTGAGGGAGAGTGTGTCTGTGTGAGGGAGAGTGTGCCTGTGTGACAGGGAGAGTGTGTCTGTGTGAGAGAGTGTGTATCTGTGTGAGAGAGAGTGTGTCTGTGTGAGGGAGAGTGTGTCTGTGTGAGAGAGAGTGTGCCTGTGTGAGAGAGTGTGTCTGTGTGAGGGAGAGTGTGTCTGTGTGACGGAGAGTGTGTCTGTGTGAGAGTGTGTCTGTGTGAGAGAGAGTGTGTCTGTGAGGGAGAGTGTGTCTGTGTGAGAGAGAGTGTGTCTGTGTGAGGGAGAGTGTGTCTGTGTGTGTGACAGAGTGTGTCTGTGTGACGGAGAGTGTGTCTGTGTGACAGAGAGTGTGCCTGTGTGAGGGAGAGTGTGCCTGTGTGACGGAGAGTGTGTCTGTGTGAGGGAGAGTGTGCCTGTGTGACGGAGAGTGTGTCTGTGTGAGAGAGTGTGTCTGTGTGAGGGAAAGTGTGTCTGTGTGACAGGGAGTGTGTGCCTGTGTGAGGGAGAGTGTGTCTGTGTGAGAGAGAGTGTGTCTGTGTGAGAGAGAGTGTGTCTGTGTGACAGAGAGTGCGTCTGTGTGACGGAGAGTGTGTCTGTGTGAGGGAGAGTGTGTCTGTGTGACGGAGAGTGTGTCTGTGTGAGGGAGAGTGTGCCTGTGTGACGGAGAGTGTGTCTGTGTGAGAGAGTGTGTCTGTGTGAGGGAGAGTGTGTCTGTGTGAGGGAGAGTGTGTCTGTGTGAGGGAGAGTGTGCCTGTGTGACGGAGAGTGTGTCTGTGTGACAGAGAGTGTGTCTGTGTGAGGGAGAGTGTGTCTGTGTGAGAGAGAGTGTGTCTGTGTGAGGGAGAGTGTGTCTGTGTGAGGGAGAGTGTGTCTGTGTGAGGGAGAGTGTGTCTGTGTGAGAGAGAGTGTGTCTGTGTGAGGGAGAGTGTGTCTGTGTGAGGGAGAGTGTGTCTGTGTGAGGGAGAGTGTGTCTGTGTGACGAGAGAGTGTGTCTGTGTGAGAGAGAGGTGTGCCTGTGTGACGAGAGTGTGTCTGTGTGAGGGAGAGTGTGTCTGTGTGAGAGAGAGTGTGCCTGTGTGACCGAGCGAGTGTGTCTGTGTGAGAGAGAGTGTGTCTGTGTGAGGAGAGTTGTGTCCCTGTGTGAAGGGAGAGTGTGCCTGTGTGACCGAGCGAGTGTGTCTGTGTGAGAGAGAGTGTGCCTGTGTGAGAGAGTGTGTCTGTGTGAGGGAGAGTGTGTCTGTGTGAGAGAGAGTGTGTCTGTGTGACGGAGAGTGTGTCTGTGTGAGAGAGAGTGTGTCTGTGTGACGGAGAGTGTGTCTGTGTGAGGGAGAGTGTGCCTGTGTGTGACGGAGAGTGTGTCTGTGTGAGAGAATGTGTCTGTGTGAGGGAAAGTGTGTCTGTGTGACAGGGAGAGTGTGCCTGTGTGAGGGAGAGTTTGTAGTGTGTCACCGAGAGAGTGTGTCTGTGAGAGAGAGTGCGTCTGTGTGAGGGAGAGTGTGTCTGTGTGAGAGAGAGTGTGTCTGTGTGACAGAGAGTGCGTCTGTGTGAGGGAGAGTGTGTCTGTGTGAGAGAGAGTGTGTCTGTGTGAGTGAGAGAGTGTGTCTGTGTGAGAGAGAGTGTGTCTGTGTGAGGGAGAGTGTGTCTGTGTGAGGGAGAGTGTGTCTGTGTGAGAGAGAGTGTGTCTGTATGAGGGAGAGTGTGTCTGTGTGAGGGAGAGTGTGTCTGTGTGACAGAGAGTGTGTCTGTGTAAGGGAGAGTGTGTCTGTGTGACCGAGAGAGTGTGTCTGTGTGAGGAGGGAGAGTGTGTCTGTGTAAGGGAGAGTGTGTCTGTGTGAGAGAGAGTGTGTCTGTGTGACAGAGAGTGTGTCTGTGTGAGGGTGAGTGTGTCTGTGTGAGGGAGAGTGTGTCTGTGTGAGGGAGAGTGTGTCTGTGTGAGGGAGAGTGTGTCTGTGTGACAGGGAGAGTGTGCCTGTGTGACCGAGAGTGTGTCTGTGTGAGGGAGAGTGTGTCTGTGTGAGGGAGAGTGTGTCTGTGTGACCGAGAGAGTGTGTCTGTGTGAGGGAGAGTGTGTCTGTGTGACCGAGAGTGTGTCTGTGTGAGGGAGAGTGTGTCTGTGTGAGGGAGAGTGTGTCTGTGTGAGGGAGAGTGTGTCTGTGTGAGGGAGAGTGTGTCTGTGTGAGGGAGAGTGTGTCTGTGTGACGGAGAGTGTGTCTGTGTGAGGGAGAGTGTGCCTGTGTGACCGAGAGTGTGTCTGTGTGTGTGACAGAGTGTGTCTGTGTGTGAGAGAGAGTGTGTCTGTGTGACAGAGAGATTGTCTGTGTGACAGAGTGTGTCTGTGTGACAGGGAGTGTGTGTCTGAGTGAGAGAGTGAGTCTGTGTGTGAGTGTGTCTGTGTGACAGAGAGAATGTCTGTGTGGCAGAGTGTGTCTGTGTGAGAGAGAGTGTGTCTGAGTGAGAGTGTCTGTGTGAGAGAGGGTGTGTCTGAGTGAGAGATTGTGTCTGTGTGAGGGAGAGTGTGTTTGTGTCAGGGAGAGTGTGTCTGTGTGAGAGAGAGAGTGTGTCTGTGTGAGAGAGAGTGTGTGTGGTAGAGTGTGTCTGTGTGACAGAGAGAGTGTGTGTGGTAGAGTGTGTCTGTGTGACAGAGAGAGTGTGTGTGGTAGAGTGTGTCTGTGTGACAGGGAGAGTGTGTCTGAGTGAGAGAGTGTGTCTGTGTGACAGAGAGTGTGTCTGTTTGGCAGAGTGTGTCTGTGTGTGAGAGAGTGTGTCTGAGTGAGAGAGAGTGTGTCTGTGTGACAGAGGGAGTGTCTGTGTGGCAGAGTGTGTCTGTGTGAGAGAGATTGTGTGTGAGTGAGAGAGTGTGTCTGTGTGTGAGAGAGTGTGCCTGTGTGAGAGAGAGTGTGCCTGTGTGAGAGAGAGAGTGTGTCTGTGTGAGGGAGAGTGTGTCTGAGTGAGAGAGTGTGTCTGTGTGACAGAGAGAGTGTCTGTGTGGCAGAGTGTGTCTGTGTGACAGGGAAAGTGTGCCTGAGTGAGAGAGTGTGTCTGTGTGTGAGAGAGTGTGTCTGTGTGACAGAGGGAGTGTCTTTGTGACAGAGTGTGTGCCATGTGAGGTGGTTCACTTTGGAAGGAGTAACAGGAATGCAGAGTACTGGGCTAATGGCAAGATTCTTGGTAGTGTAGATGAACAGAGAGATCTCGGCATCCAGGTACATAAATCCCTGAAAGTTGGCACCCAGGTTAATAGGGCTGTTAAGAAGGCATATGGTGTGCTAGCCTTTATAAGCAGGGGGATTGAGTTTCGGAACCACAAGGTCATGCTGCAGCTGTACATAACTCTGGTGCGGCCGCACCTGGAGTACTGCGTGCAGTTCTGGTCAACACATTATAGGAAGGATGTGGAAGCTTTGGAAAGGGTTTAGAGGAGATTTACTAGGATGTTGCCTGGTATGGAGGGAAGGTCTTCCGAGGAAAGGCTCAGGGAATTGTGTTGTTTTCGTTAGAGAGGAGAAGGCTGAGAGGTGACTTAATAGAGACATATAAGATAGTCAGAGGGTTAGATAGGGTGGACAGTGAGAGTCTCTTTTCTCGGATGGTGATGACCAACACGAGGGGACATAGCTTTAAATTGAGGGGTGATAGATATAGGACAGATGTCAGAGGCAGTTTCTTTACTCAGAGAGTAGTAGGGGTGTGGAACGCCCTGCCTGCAACAGTAGTAGACTCGCCAACTTTAAGGGCATTTAAGTGGTCACTGGATAGACATATGGATGAAAATGGAATAGTGTAGGTCAGATAGGCTTCAGATGGTTTCACAGGTCGGCGCAACATCGAGGGCCGAAGGGCCCGTACTGTGCTGTAGTGTTCTATGTTCTATGTTCTATGTTGCTGTGCACGCCGCTAATAGTCCACTGTGAACTTAGGACCATAGGTTATATAAGTGACCCTGCACAATACACCCTAAGTACCAGCTAGCTCCAGCCGACCCATCAGTTCAATGGGCGCGCTCCAGCATAACCAGTGCCACCTTGTTGGTTGGGATGAGTGTGTGTCGCTGCAGCTTTTCAGCCACCCGAGTGTCAATCACGGACCCGGCGAATCCCGCACCATTTTTATGCCTCTCCCCACCATTCAAACAGTAAGGATAGAACAACCCCCATTGATAGTGCCTGGCCCCTGCCTCTGAGAGCTGCCGGCCAGTTTCTCGTCCCTGCAGCGCCAGAAGCTACGGTGGACAGGACTGGCACTGCAAGTAGTCAGTGAGCCAAAATGCCGGGAGTGCAGGAGCGTGGCAGGGGCTTCTGGGGAGGTAGGGGATGGGAGGTCCAGGTAACTGGTCAGAGGGGTAACGGTGGAGAGGTAGTGGTGAGTCGGTGACGGGTGGGGGCGGGGAGGTAAGCCCATTGAAGGGGGGAGATGAGGCAGAGGTGGTAAGGTGATAAAAGTCCGCCCTGGTCTCCATATCCCTCGGTTAGACCATATCTGGAGCCGTATTGGATATTTGAGTGAGATGCAATGGACTATTTCACAGCTTTATGAAACAACTGTGTGTTTACTTGGTTGGGTGATTGCTGGGATCCTACTGTGCATGCAGCCTGCTCTGAGAAGGGCATCAGGACACTGACTGTCTGTAACCTTTCTCTCTCCCACTACTCCAGGCACAGCTTTTGATAAGACATCACCGACCTGGGCTGCTCTCTCCCGGATCTCTGCTCTCTGTAACAGGGCAGTGTTTAAACCCGGACAGGAAAATATCTCCATCTCCAAGGTGAGAGGCAACAGAACCCGTGAGGGATGAGGGCAAGAGAGCGAGGGATGGGGAAGTGGCACAGGTAGTGGCAGACGGTCTGTCTGTCTCTCGTTGTCTATCACTCTCTCTATCCCTATTCTCTCTATTTCCCTCCATCGCCACCTCTCCACACTTGCATTTCTCTCTGTCTGTCTCATTCTCTCTGCTTCACTCGCTTTTGTATTGTGCAGGGTCACTTATATAACCTATGGTCCTAAGTTCACAGTGGACTATTAGCGGCGTGCACAGGGGCTGGTTTAGCTCACAAGGCTAAATCGCTGGCTTATAAAGCAGACCAAGCAGGCCAGCAGCATGGTTCGATTCCCGTACCAGCCTCCCCGGACAGGCGCCGGAATGTGGCGACTAGGGGCTTTTCACAGTAACTTCATTGACGGATACTCGTGACAATAAGCGATTTTCATTCATTCATTTTTTTCTCTCACCGTCTCTTTCCGTCTCTCTAACTCTGTGACTCCCTCACTGTGCCTTTCTCTCTCTGCGTCACTTGCTCTGTGTCTCTCTCTGCATCACTCTCTCTCTCTCTCTCTCCGTGTTCCTCTCTCTGCTCCTTTCACTCTGCATCTCACTCTCCGCTTCGGTCTGCGTTGCTCTCTCTGCATTACTCTCTCTGCAATTCTCTCTGCGTCTCTCTCTCTCTCTCTGTCTCTCTCCGTGCCTCTCTCTGAACCTCTCTCTGCGGCTCTCATTCTCTCTCTCTCTGCGGCTCTCTCTCTCTCTGCGGCTCTCTCTCTCTCTGCGGCTCTCTCTTTGCGCTCTCTCTCTCTGCGGCTCTCTCTCTCTGCGGCTCTCTCTCTGTGCTCTCTCTCTCTGCGGCTCTCTCTCTGCGCTCTCTCTCTCTGCGCTCTCTCTCTCTGCGGCTCTCTCTCTGCGCTCTCTCTCTCTGCGCTCTCTCTCTCTGCGGCTCTCTCTCTGCGCCCTCTCTCTCTGCGCTCTCTCTCGCTGCGTCTCTCTCTCTCTCCCTGTACCTCTCCCTCACTGCGTCTGCCTCCCTGCTTCTCTCTGTGTCAAAGAACAAAGAAAAGTACAGCACAGGAACAGGCCCTTCGGCCCTTCAAGGCCGTGCCGACCATGCTGCCCCCGTCTAAACTAAAATCTTCTACACTTCCGGGGTCCGTATCCCTTTATTCCCATCCTATTCATGTTTGTCAAGATGCCCCTTAAATGTCACTATCGTCCCTGCTTCCACCACCTCCTCCGGCAGCGAGTTCCAGGCACCCACTACCCTCTGTGTAAAAAAACTTACCTCGTACATCTCTAAAACCTTGTCCCTCGCACCTTAAACCTGTGCCCCCTCGTAATTGACCCCTCTACCCTGGGAAAAAGTCTCTGACTATCCACTCTGTCTATGCCCCTCATAATTTTGTAGACTTCTATCAGGTCGCCCCTCAACCTCCTTTGTTCCAGTGAGAACAAACTGAGTTTATTCAACCGCTCCTCATAGCTAATGCCCTCCATACCAGGCAACATCCTGGTAAACCTCTTCTGCACCCTCTCTAAAGCCTCCACATCCTTCTGGTAGTGTGGCGACCAGAATTGAACACTATACTCCAAGTGTGGCCTAACTAAGGTTCTATACAGCTGCAACATGACTTGCCAATTCTTATACTCAATGCCCTGGCCAATGAAGGCAAGCATGTCGTATGCCTTCTTGACTACCTTCTCCATCTGTGTTGCCCCTTTCAGTGACCTGTGGACCTGTACACCTAGATCTCTCTGACTGTCAATACTCTTGAGGGTTCTACCATTCCCTGTATATTCCCTACCTGCATTCGACCTTCCAAAATGCATTACCTCACATTTGTCCGGATTAAACTCCATCTGCCATCTCTCCGCCCAAATCTCCAAATGATCTAAATCCTGCTGTATCCTCTGACAGTCCTCATCGCTATCCGCAATTCCACCAACCTTTGTGTGGTCCGCAAACTTACTAATCAGTGTCCCTTTCTCTGCAGCTCTCTGGTTCTTTCTCTTTCTGCTTCTTTCTCTCTCTCTGCGACTCTCTCTCTGTGTCTCCCTCTGCGTCTGTCTCTGCTCCTCTCTCGTTGAATTTCCCTCTCTGCGACTCCCTCTCTCTGTGTCGCTCTCTCTCTCTGATGCTCACTTTAAAAATGTGTCTCTCTGCATCCCACCATCTATGCGTCTTTCTCTCTGCATCTCTCTCTCCCTCTCTGTCTGTCTCTCTCTTAGCTTCTCTCACTCTCTCTGTCTCTCTCAGTGTCTCTCTGCATCTCTCACTCTCTCTGCGTCTCTGCGCTACTCCCCCTCTGGGTCTCTCTCTCTATCTCTGCATCTTTCTTTCTCTCTATACGTCTCTCTCTCTCTCTCTAAATTTCTCTCTCATCTTCTCTTTCTGTCCCTTTCCCTGCAGCTCTCTCTGCTTCTTTCTCTCTCAGCATCCCTTTCTCTCTGTCTCCTTCTGAGGCTCTCTCTGCTTCTCTCTCTGCTTCTTTCTCTGCGTCTCCCTCGCTGCGCCTCTCTCTCTGCGCCTCTCTCTCCATCTGCTTCTCTATCTCTCTGCGTCTGTGTGTATGTGTGTCTCTCTCTCTGTATCTCTCTCTCTGCATCTCTCTCTCTGCGCCTCATTCTGCTTCTTTCCCTCTCTGCGTCGCTCTCTCCCTGTGCTCACAGCTCCATCTCCCTTTATTTCTCTTTCCATCTCTCTGTCTGTCTCTCTTTTTCTCTCATCACCCCTCTCTCTCTTGCTCTTTCTCTCTCTATCAGCCACAACCTCGCACACGAGATTGAGGCATTCACCCTCCACAGCACCTGATACCACAGTCCCTCCCCCATCGCCCCAGCTCCACCTCCCACTTTGCCTTAATTCCCTCCATGGACACCCTGTCTTCCTCCAGGACCCTCCCATTGCACGCCGAAACAGCCTCCGTCTCTAACCCAACACTCCCGCTGACAGCACTGCCTCCAGCAATGAGGAGGCTGGCACTATTGAGAAGGTCGGGAAAACCTTCCTTGTGAAATCCCGAACCTTCAGGTACCTAAACCCTTCCCCCTTGACCAACCTATACTTCTCTCCCAGCTCCTCCAGACTCGCGAATCGCCCCTAGAAACAAATCCGTCATTTCCTTGATTTCCCCTCTTGCCCCATCTCCGAATCCTCTCACCCATTCTCCCCGGCTCGAACCCATGATTCCCCCCCAATCGGCATTTCCCCTGACCCGGCCCCCAGCTTAAAGTGCTGTCTAAACTGCCTCCAGATCTTAAAAGTGGCCACCACCACCGGACTAACCGAGTACTTTCCCGGAGCCATCGGGAGTGGCGCCGTTGCCAGTGCCCGACCCCCGACACGAGCCCTCCTCCATCTTAACTATCGGGCCTCCACCTCCTTGATCCATACCCGCACCTCTCCACATTTGCCACCCAATATTAGTACAAGTTTGGGAGGCCAAGATCCCTCCCCTGTCACCCTCTCTGCAAGACCACCCTCCTAACCCTGGCCACTCCCCCCCCCCCCCCCCCCCACAAAATATGAGATCAATTTGTTCACGCTCTTGAAGAAGGATTTCGATAGAAACACCGGCAGACACTGAAATAGGAGCAAATATTGCAGCAACACATTCATTTTAACTGCCTGCACCCGGCCCGCCAACGACAGAGGAGGTTGTCCCACATTACCTTCCTCCCCACCAAACTGGTAAAATTACAGCTTTGGAGCCCACCCCAGTCCTGTGACACCTGCACTACCAAGTACCTAAAATAGGTTGCTGCCAGAGAAAATGGCAGCTCCCCCCCCCCATCCCCCCCTACCCCCACACCTGGCTGGGAGACCGTGAAATACTCGCTCTTGCCTAGGTTCAATTTATACTCCGAGAACGTCCCAAATCTTTGAAACAGCTCCATCATACTCCTCATCAACATGCTCCATTCCAATATGTGCAGTAACAGATCATCGGCACACAAGGATACCCTGGGCTGGATTCTCTGCCGGCGGAATGCTCTGTTTTGCCGGCAGCCCGAGCGTTTCCTGACGGCGTGGGGCTGCATCACAATGGGAAGCACATTGACCGGCCGGCGTAACGGAGCGTCCCACCGGCGTGCTGAACCAGAAGCCTGGTGCGGCGGAATGGAGAATTCAGGCCCCTGTTCTCCACAGCCCCCCCTTACTATCCCCTTCCACAACCCAAATGAATCATCTCACACTTCTCTGTACTGAACCTTATCTGCCACTTTTCTGCACAATCCACCAACGTGTCAATGTCCTTTTCAACTTCAAGACTTCCACACAGTTGATCTTCAATCTTTGTTTCATCCACAAATTTTGAAACCATGCCCTGAACACCACAGTTTAGGTCATTAATATATATCAGGAAGAGGAAGAATCCCAAATCTGACCACTGCAGAACTCCACTACAAACCTTGCTCCAATCTGAAAAACTCTTCAACATTACCCTCTGTTTTTGTCACTCAGCCAATATCTTATCCAAGGCTCTTTTCCTTTTATTCCGAACTGTAATATTTCTCACAAGTTTGTTGTGCAGCACTGAATCTATGAAACTTCACCTACACCACATCAAGAACTTATTGACTTTCTCTGTTACTACCTCAAAAAAATCTCCATTTAGGTGGTTGAACCTGATTTACCCTCTTTTCCATCTTTCTCTCTCTGTCTCTCCCACCACATTTCTCCCTATCTAACCCTCTCTCCCACACTCTGCATCTTTCCCACACTCTGCCTCTCTCCCACACTCTCGCCCTCTCTCCCATTTTCTGTCTCACTCTCCTACTCTGTCACTCTCCCTCTCTCTGTCACTCTCCCTCTCTCTCCCTCACTCTCCCTCTCTCTCCCTTTCTCTGTTTCTCTCTCCCACTCTCTGCCTCTCTCTGTCTCTCTCTCCCACTTTCTGTCTCTCTCTCCTACTCTCTGTCACTCTCCCACTCTCTCTGTCTCTCTCCCACTCTCTCTCTCTCCCACTCTCTCTGTCTCTCCCACTCTCTCTCTCCACTCTCTGTCTCTCTCCCACTCTCTGTCTCTCTCCCACTCTCTGTATCTGAGATACCCTCAATTACAACACAGGAGAGATGATTGGTAATACAAAGGCTTTAATTGCCAGAGAGAACCAGACAGCTACCGAGAAGTGTGCTCACAGCACGCTGCCCACTAAGCGTAACTTACAGTTTCCTGGGGGCGGAGCCAGAGGCGAAGTCCCCCAGGGTTCCAAGCCCAGTCTTAAAGGGGCCATCGCATTAAAGGTAAGGTACAGTTGTACAGATATCATTCATCACATTCACCCTCTGTTTAAAAAAAACGCATAGTCCGTCAGGGGTGAAGTGGAATTACAAGTTCAGTCTTTTGGGTGGTCTGATTGTCCGTGTTGACCTTCTCCACTCCGGTGGTGGTGCCGTTGATACGGTCGGTTTCGGTGGTATATCCGGGAGCACGGTTGACTGAGCCTTTGCCCGCGTTGGAGCAGGCGGGGTATCCGGGGTGACTAGGGTGATTGGTGCCGGCACCGGCTGGGGGGCGCTATGGGGGGCGCACTGTCAGGGTCGGCAGGCGGTGCGGGGAGGGGAGTGTCGGTAGAAGGGGGGAGGGTCGGTGGGAAAGCCAGCGGGTACCAGGTCTCGCAGGGAAACGGTGTCCTGCCTGCCATCGGGGTGCTCGACGTAGGCGTATTGAGGGTTTGCGTGTAACAGTTGGACCCTCTCGACTATGGGATCTGTCTTATGGCTCCTCACATATCTCCGGAGTAGAACTGGTCCCGGAGTCATCAGCCAACGTGGAAGCGAGACCCCAGAGGTGGACTTCCTGGGGAAGACAAACAAACGGTTGTGAGGGGTCTCGTTTGTGGCCATACAGAGGAGCGACCTAATGGAATGTAGGGCATCGGGTAGGACCTCCTGCCAGCGGGCGATTGGGAGACTCCTTGACCGTAGGGCTAGAAGGACATCCTTCCAAACTGTCGCGTTCTCCCTCTCCACCTGCCCATTTCCCCGCGGGTTATAGCTCGTCGTTCTGCTCGAGGCGATGCCCTTGTTGAGCAGATATCGATGCAGCTCATCGCTCATGTATGATGTACCCCAGTCACTGTGGATATAAGCGGGGAAATCAAACGGTGTGAAGATGCTGTGCAATGCCTTGATTACGGAGGCCGAGGTCATATCGGGGCAGGCGAAGGGGAAGCGGGAGAATTGATCGATAACAGTGAGGAAATAGATGTTCCGCTTGGTGGATGGGAGGGGCCCTTTGAAGTCCACGCTTAGTCGCTCAAATGGCCCAGAGGCCTTTATCAGGCGGGCCCTGTCTGGTCGATAGAAGAGCGGTTTGCACTCCGCGCAGATCTGGCATGCCTTAGTCATGGCCTTCACCTCCTCGGTGGAGTAAGGTAGGGTTGCGGGACTTGACAAAATGGGCAAGCCGGGTGACCCCCGGGTGGCAGAGGTCATCGTGGATGGCTCTCAGGTGGTCTTTTTGCGCATTGGCGTACGTGCCTCGGGACAGGGTATCTGGGGATATGTAATATCGTACGTATAGGTGGCGAGGTCTATCCTCCACCTCAGAATTTTGTCATTCTTTATTTTGCCCCGTTGTGCATTATCGAACAAAAAGGCGACTGACCGTTGGTCGGTGACGAGGGTGAACCTCCTACCGGCTAGGTAGTGCCTCCAGTGCCGCACGGCCTCCATTACGGCTTGTACCTCCTTCTCGACGGCAGAGTGCCGAATTTCCGAGGCGGTGAGGGTTCGGGAGAAGAACACTACTGGTCTGCCTGCCTGGTTGAGGGTAGCAGCCAGGGTGACGTCTGATGCGTCGCTTTCTACCTGGAAGGGGATGGCTTCGTCCACCGTGTGCATTGCGACCTTGATGATATCGGCCTTGATACGGCTGAAAGCCGACTGGGCCTCAGCCGTCAGGGAAAAACACGTGGTTTTAATGAGTGGTCGGGCTTTGTCCGTATATCTGGGGACCCACTGGGCATAATAGGAAAAGAGCCCCAGGCACCGTTTGAGTGCCGTGAGGCTACGGAGGAGGGGAAGTTCCTTAACTTAGCATGCGGTCAGGGTCTGGGCCTAGGACCCCGTTTTCCACGATGTAGCCGAGGATGGCTAGCCGGGTTGTGTGGAACACGCATTTCTCTTTGTTATACTGTGAGATTGAGGGCCCGGGCGGTCTGGAGGAACTTCCTCAGGTTTGCGTCGTGGTCCTGCTGGTCATGGCCGCAGATGGTGACGTTGTCCAAGTACGGGAAGGTAGCCCGTAAGTCGTACTGGTCCACCATTTGATCCGTCACCCTTTGGAAAACGGAGACTCCGTTTGTGACACCAAAAGGGTACCCTGAGGAAGTGAAACAGCCGACCGGCTGCTTCGAAGGCCGTGTCAGGAGCGGTCCTCTGGGCGGATAGGGAGTTGATGATAGGCAGATTTTAGATCGACCGTGGAGAATACCCGATACTGGGCGATTTGGTTCACCATTTCTGCTATGTGGGGAAGTGGATACGCATCGAGTTGTGTAAAGCGTTTTATGGTCTGACTAGTCCACCACCATTCGTTGATTTTCCCCGGAGCGGACTACCAATACTTGAGCCCTCCAAGGGCTGTTGCTGGCCTCTATGACCCCCTCTTTTAGTAGCCGCTGAACCTCTGACGGGAACTGTACCGCCGACTCCTGGTGGCAATGGGCTTACAGTCGGGATTGAGGTTCGCGAAGAGGGGGGTGTGGTGCAACTTTGAGTGTCGCCAGGCTGCATACCGTGAGTGGGGGCAGGAGTCCGCCGAACTTCAGTGTCAGGCTTCGGTGGCTGCACCGAGCAGCAGGGGGGGCGCAGAGGTGAGGGAGGATATAAAGTTTGAAACGGGAGTATTAGGCGTCTTGAATAGTGAGGTTCACGACACAATACCCCGTGATTTTGACCGAGTGGGACCTGGACGCGAGGGCGATAGTTTGGGAGGCGGGGTGGGTGCGCAAGGAGCAGCGTCTTACCGTGTCCAGATGAATAAAGCTCTCCGTGCTCCTGGAGTCGAATAGGCAGGGGGTGTCGTGACCGTTGATTTTGGACCTGCATCATTGAGTTCCGTAGGTGCTTCGGCCGTGATTGATCGAGGGTGTTCGCTCCTAGTTGCGGGTAGTCGGAGTCCTCAGCTGAGACGGACTTACGAAATGGCCGCCCGGAGTCACAAAATGGCCGCCGCCATCGGTCGCACGTGTCCGGTTTCGAATATGGCCACCGCCAAGATGGCCGCCCCCATGACTCGCACGAGGCCGATGACGCGTCAGAAGGGGGCGTGTCCGGCCGCCGCACTGCCGCGTTGCGGGGCCTTTGAGGCCGGGAGTTCGATTTTTGGGCCTGATGAGACTTTTGTTTGTGGCCTTTGGACCCAGCCAGGCAGACCTTTGGGAAGTGCCCCTTCTTCCCGCAGTCATTGCAGATAGAGGGGCGGGCTGGGGAACTCTGACGTGGGTGCTGGCCTTGCCCACACAAATAGCATGATGTGCCCCCGGCCTGTAGCGTGGCCGAGTCTGGAGGGGATCGAGAGGGCCTCGCAAGGTCCGCGAAGTACGCGCGGAGGTTATGGTGGGCTGTTTCCAGAGTAGAGGCGAGTGTTACCGTGCCTTGGAGGTCCTTTGCCCCGGCATCTAGGAGCCGCTGCCGGATGTACGTGGATCTGATACCGGACACGAAAGCATCACAGATATGTAAGTTCATGTGGACTTCTGCCGTCACTTCATTATGATTGCAGTTTCTAGCGAGCGCAGTGAGTCCGCGTATTCGTCTAGCGTTTCCCCGGAACGCTGGCGGCAGGTTGAGAGCAAATGTCTGGCATGTACCTCGTTTACCGGCTTTACGAAGCACTTCTTTCGTATTTCGACCGCAGTTTCGTACGTCGTAGCTTTCTCGACCACGGAGGAGAGTCGGTGGCCCACCCGGGTATGTAGTAAGCCCAGCTTGCGAGGGCTGTCAACTTTAGTCTCTGTGGAATTCAGATAGGCCTCAAAACACCGGAGCCAATATTTAAAATTTTCTGGGGCGACCGAGCGTCTAGATTGAGCTTCTCCTGCTTTAGACTGGTAATAAAATTGAGATACCCTCAATTACGACTCAGGAGAGGATTGGTAATTCAAAGGCTTTAATTACCAGAGAACCAGACAGCTACCGAGAAGTGTGCTCACAGCACGCTGCCCATCAAGCGTAACCTTATATACAGTTTCCTGGGGGCTGAGCCAGAGGCGGAGTCCCCCAGGGTTCCAAGCCAGGTCTTATAGGAGCCATCGCATTAAAGGTAAGGTACAGCTATACAGATATCATTCATCACATCTCACACCCTCCCTCTCTTTCCCACTCTCTGTATCTCTGACACTCTCTGTATCTCTCTCACTCTCTGTATCTCTCACTCTCTCTGTATCTCTCACTCTCTGTATCTCTCACTCTCTGTATCTCTCACTCTCTCTGTATCTCTCACTCTCTCTGTATCTCTCACACTCTCTGTATCTCACACTCTCTATCTCTCACTCTCTGTATCTCACACTCTCTGTATCTCTCACACTCTCTGTATCTCTCACTCACTCTGTATCTCTCACTCTCTGTATCTCTCACTCTCTGTATCTCTCACTCTCTGTATCTCTCACACTCTCTGTATCTCTCACACTCTCTGTATCTCACACTCTCTGTATCTCTCTCACTTTCTGTATCTCACACTCTCTCTATCTCTCACACTCTGTATCTCTCACACTCTCTATCTCACACTCTCTCTGTATCTCACACACTCTGTATCTCACACCCTCTGTATCTCTCACACTCTCTGTATCTCTCACACTCTCTGTATCTCTCACACTCTCTGTATCTCACACTCTCTGTATCTCACACTCTCTGTATCTCTCACACTCTCTGTATCTCACACTCTCTGTATCTCTCACTCTCTCTGTATCTCTCACTCTCTCTGTATCTCACACTCTCTCTGTATCTCTCACTCTCTGTATCTCTCTCACTCTCTGTATCTCTCACACTCTCTGTATCTCACACTCTCTCTGTATCTCTCACTCTCTGTATCTCTCACTCTCTCTGTATCTCTCACACTCTCTGTACCTCTCACTTTCTCTGTATCTCTCACGCTCTGTATCTCTCACACTCTGTATCTCTCACTCTCTCTGTATCTCTCACTTTCTCTGTATCTCTCACTCTCTGTATCTCTCACACTCTGTATCTCTCACACTCTCTGTATCTCACTCTCTCTGTATCTCTCACACTCTCTGTATCTCTCTCACTCTCTGTATCTCACACTCTCTCTGTTTCTCTCACACTCTCTGCATCTCACACTCTCTCTGTATCTCTCACACTCTCTGTATCTCTCACACTCTCTGTATCTCACACTCTCTGTATCTCACACTCTCTCTGTGTCTCTCACACTCTCTGTATCTCTCACTCTCTGCATCTCTCACACTCTCTGTATCTCTCACACTCTCTGTATCTCTCACTCTCTCTGTATCTCTTACTCTCTCTGTATCTCTGACTCTCTGTATCTCTCACACTCTCTGTATCTCTCACTCTCTCTGTATCTCTCACTCTCTGTATCTCTTTCACTCTCTATATCTCTCACACTCTCTGTATCTCTCACTCTTTGTATCTCTCACACTCTCTGTATCTCTCACACTCTGTATCTCTCACACTCTCTGTATCTCACTCTCCCTGTCTCTCACACTCTCTGTATCTCTCTCACTGTATCTCTCACTCTCTATGTATCTCTCACACTCTCTGTATCTCACACTCTCTGTATCTCTCTCACTCTCTGTATCTCACACTCTCTCTGTATCTCACATCCTCTATCTCTCACACTCTCTGTATTTGGGGCAGCACGGTAGCATGATGGTTAGCATAAATGCTTCACAGCTCCAGGGTCCCAGGTTCGATTCCCGGCTGGGTCACTGTCTGTGCGGAGTCTGCACGTCCTCCCCGTGTGTGCGTGGGTTTCCTCCGGGTGCTCCGGTTTCCTCCCACAGTCCAACGATGTGCGGGTTAGGTGGATTGGCCATGCTAAATTGCCCGTAGTGTCCTAAAAAGTAAGGTTAAGGGAGGGGGGTTGTTGGGTTACAGGTAAAGGGTGGATACGTGGGTTTGAGTAGGGTGATCATTGCTCGGCACAACATCGAGGGCCGAAGGGCCTGTTCTGTGCTGTACTGTTTTATGTTCTATGTTCTATCTCTCACACTCTCTGTAACTCTCACACTCTCTGTATCTCTCACTCTCTCTGTATCTCACACTCTCTGTATCTCTCACACTCTCTGTATCTCTCACACTCTCTGTATCTGTCACTCTCTGTATCTCACTCTCTCTCTGTATCTCTCACACTCACTATCTCTCACACTCTCTGTATCTCACACTCTGTATCTCTCCCTCTCTCTGTATCTCTCACTCTCTGTATCTCTCACAGTCTCTGTATCTCTCACACTCTCTGTATCTCACACTCTTTCTATATCTCTCACTCTGTATCTCTCACTCTCTCTGTATCTCTTACTCTCTCTGTATCTCTCACTCTCTCTGTATCTCTGACTCTCTGTATCTCTCATACCTTCTGTATCTTCACTCTCTCTGTATCTCTCACTCTCTCTGTATCTCTCACTCTCTGTATCTCTTTGACGCTCTGTATCTCTCACACTCTGTATCTCTCACCCTCTCTGTATCTCACTCTCTCTGTATCTCTCTCACTCTCTGTATCTCACACTCTCTCTCTATCTCACACCCTCTGTATCTCTCACACTCTCTGTATCTCTCACACTCTCTGTATCCCTCACACTCTCTGTATCTCTCACACTCTCTGTATCTCTCACTCTCTCTGTATCTCTCACTCTCTCTGTATCTCACACTCTCTCTGTATCTCACACTCTCTCTGTATCTCTCACTCTCTCTGTATCTCTCACACTCTGTATCTCACACTGTATGTGAAGAACCAGCAGAGGGCAGCAGAGCAGAGCTACTGATCAGCTGTTCTGGGGAAATTTGCATACGTGCAGTGAGGTCAGCCTAAGTTGAAGGTGAACCTGCGAAGAAGACCCAAGGAGTTTGAGTAAAGGCAAGCAACCAGCAGAGGGCAGCAGAGCAGAGCTACTGTTCAGCTGTTCTGGGGAAATTTGCATACGTGCAGTGAGGTCAGCCTAAGTTGAAGGTGAACCTGCGAAGAAGACCCAAGGAGTTTGAGTAAAGGCAAGCAACCAGCAGAGGGCAGCAGAGCAGAGCTACTGATCAGCTGTTCTGGGGAAATTTGCATACGTGCAGTGAGGTCAGCCTAAGTTGAAGGTGGTTTGTGGAGGGGCTGTTGGCAAGTGACAGTTAAACCCGAAACACTTTGTGAGTGTTTCCCACCCTACCTCCTCCTCTAACCAACCCCCCCACCCCACGGTGGTTGGGAAGCGGGAGCAGGGGCCTGTTGTGAAGGTGAGTGAGTGCCTTTAAATTTGCTTACCTTTCAGCGGGATCAGGGTTTGAGGTA
>NW_024055952.1:0-21673 GCF_902713615.1 Scyliorhinus canicula | reverse complement strand
ACGGGAATACAGGGATACAGGAACACGGGAATACAGGAATACAGGAACACGGGAATACAGGAATACAGGAACACGGGAATACAGGAACACGGGAATACAGGAATACAGGAACACGGGAATACAGGAATACAGGAACACGGGAATACAGGAACACGGGAATACAGGAATACAGGAACACGGGAATACAGGAATACAGGAACACGGGAATACAGGAACACGGGAATACAGGAACACAGGAATACAGGGTTTGTGTCTGGCAGCCAGCCTGCCTGTGGCTGGGTGTATGTCTGGCTGCAGTTGCCTGTGGAGGAGTCACTTACCGGAGATGTGACACACTGTGTTATAGTCCTGGCAGCAGTCTCCTGTCCTCTGGCAGTAACCATCACAGTAACACAGCGGCCGCTTGCTGCTCACACCCCAGCACTGGTTACTCCTGCCCGGGCAGCATTTGGGGTTGTCCCTGAGCTGGCAGCCCCCTGCCACCCCCGGCAGGCAGGCTGTGAGGGTGAGGGCTCCGCAGCACAGAGCCAGAGAGGCAGTGATCGCTGCCAGGCTCCCCATCTCTACCCTCACTGCTGCTCACAGCTGTCTGACCCCCTCCTCCTCCTCCAGCAAGCTGGGAATCACTGCCAACCCCTCTCGGTGCAGCCACAGCCAGGGATGTGCCAGAGCCGCTGGGAAGGGGGTCAGAGCCGCTGCATTGGCCGCTCTGGGAGGCTCTGTGAGCGGCTACCCTGCGCTCTGGGCTGGATACAGATCCCCTCCATCCCGCCCCCTTCACACAGCAACATCCCCACTGGTCCTAGCGCCCCTCCCTCTCCCCACACACACCAACCCACACACACACACACCAACCCACACACACACACACACACCAACCCACACACCAACCCACACACACACCAACCCCCCCCCCCACACACACACACCAACCCACACACACACCCACCAACCCACACACACACACCAACCCACACACACACACCAACCCCCAACCCCCCCCACACACACACACACACCAACCCACACACCTCCCCAACACAGACACACACCAACCCCCAACCCCCCCCCCACACACACACCAACCCCCAACCCCCAACCCCCCCCACACACACACACCTCCCCAACCCACACACCTCCCCAACACACACACACACCAACCCCCAACCCCCCCCCCCCACACACACACACCAACACAACACACACACCAACCCCCCCCACACACACACACACCAACCCCCAACCCCCCCCCCACACACACACCAACACACACACACACCCACCAACCCACACACACACACCTCCCCAACACACACACACACCTCCCCAACACACACACACACACACCTCCCCAACCCACACACCTCCCCAACACACACACACCTCCCCAACACACACACACCTCCCCAACACACACACACACCTCCCCAACACACACACACACACCTCCCCAACACACACACACACCTCCCCAACACACACACCTCCCCAACACACACACACACACACAGGGAAATCCCTGCATTGCCACAATAGTGATTCCTTCCAGGGGGTGTCCCCAAGTGCAACACAGGAGCAGGAGGTTCACTGGCCCTGTCACTGGGCCAGTAATCCAGAGAGACCCAGGAATGCGTTCTGGCTGTACCCCAGGTTCAAAGGAGCTTCTCACAGTAGCTTCATTGCAGTGTTAATGTAAGCCTCCTTGTGACAATAATAAAGATTATTATTATCCCACCACAGCAGATGGTGAAACCCGGCATTATAAGTCTAACGATGGCCGTCAAACCATTGTGGATGGACGTCAAAAACTGGCGGCACGGTAGCACAGTGGCTAGCACTGTGGCTTCACAGCGCCAGGGTCCCAGGTTCGATTCCCCGCTGGGTCACTGTCAGTGCAGAGTCTGCACGTTCTCCCCGTGTCTGCGTGGGTTTCCTCCGGGTGCTCCGGTTTCCTCCCACAAGTCTTGAAAGACGTGTGAATTAGACATTCTGAATTCTCCCTCTGTGCACCCGAACAGGCACCAGAATGTGGTGACTAGGGGCTTTTCACAGTAACTTCACGGCAGTGTTAATGTAAGCCTACTTGTGACAATAAAGATTACTTTAAAACCCATCTGGTTGGGTGGCACGGTGGTTTTGACAAAGGTTAGCACTGCTGCCTCAGGGCGCCGAGGACCCGGGTTCGATCCCAGCCCCGGGTCACTGTCCGTGTGGAGTTTGCACATTCTCCCCGTGTCTGCGTGGGTCTCACCCCCACAGCCCAAAAAGATGTGTAGGTTAGGTGGATTGGCCACACTAACTTGCCCCTTAATTAGAAAGAAATATTTGGGTATTCTAAATTTATTTTTTTTAAACCCCATCTGGTTCCCCAGTGTCCCTGTAGGGAAGGCGAGACCTGATTCAGGGGGTCAGGTTGGAAGGACAGGTCAGGGGGTCAGATTGGGAGGGGTTCAGGTCGGGGGAGGGGGGGGTGGGGTCAGGAACTGGTTGCAGTCCGTACTTGGTCTGGCCGACGTGAGACTCTCAAAGGGCAATTAACCCAGCCAGCTATGACAGAATCGAAAAACAAACCCAGTCTAACATTTTGGGCAATATTCCCTCTTCACAGACATTGCCTGGTGAGCACATCCAGTATTTCCTGTTTTTGTTTTATGAAATGAAAATTGCTCATTGTCACAAGTAGGCTTCAAATTAAGTTACTGTGAAAAGCCCCTAGTCGCCACATTCCAGCGCCTGTTCGGGGAGGCTGGTACGGGAATTGAACCGTGCTGCTGGCCTGCCTTTGTCTGCTTTAAAAGCCAGCGAGTTGGCCCTGTGCTAAACCAGCCCCTGGGTTTAATAACCCGGGTTCAAATCCCACTAAAAGTGATTGAAAGGCTCTGGCTATTAAATCCAATTTGTTAAATCTGGAATTAATAGTTCAACGATGGCGAAATCATGAAATGATTGTTGCGAGAAACTTGGTTCAGGAATGGCCTCATGAAGGAAATCTGCCGTCCTTACCCAGTCTGGCCTGCATGTGACTCCAGACCCGCAGAAATGTGATTCACTCTTAATTACCCTCTGATCCAATCTAACAAGTCACTCGGTTCAAGGGTAATTAGGGAGGAGCAATGAATGTTGGCCTTACCATCGATGTCCGGCGCCCATTACCCATCAAAGAATTTTAAAAAGACAATAAAGCTATTTTAAAGTGTAGTCAGAATCTGGGATGCACGGGCTGAGTGTCTGGTACAGGCAGATTTCAACCGGGGCTTTCAAAAGATCTTTGGTTAATTACAGGAAACACTCGCAAGGTCACGTGACACGAGCTGAGTTGCTCTTACAGAGAGCCAGCACTGAAATGACGGGCTGAATGGCCTCCTTGTGGGCTGTAACCATTCTAGGATTTTGACGGACAAGCGCTTTTTGTTCTTATGAACTCTCTATTAGTGCCCCCGACCTGGGAGCTCTGAGGAGCGGCTCCCTGGTGAGCGGATGGAACGTTCCCAGACACACTGCCCCGGAACTGAGGGCAAAACCGTTCATCAGAGCAGTGGTCCCAGTGCCAGCCTCCGGGTGAGACCAGTCTTTGGGCTGGCCCGATTTAATACCCACCCAGCCACTGTCCCGTTCATCCTCTGTGCTTCCCTCTACCTTTATTGTAAATAGACACAGGGACCTACTGAATAAACTGGGCGGGGGGGGGGGGGGGGGGGTTGGTGAGCTGCTGCGTCTGTGGGTCAGAGGCTGGGAAGTCGGGACATGTCTAAGTTGCCAGTGCAGCGTCCTCCTCAGTGAACTGTGCGGGGGCAAGTGACCAAATTAGCAAAAAATTAGCAGTCCGCTGCTCTGGTTTGTTTAAGTTACACCATTCGCAGTTAGTGGGCACAAATCACTGCATTGGGACCATTCTTGCAGTTGGCCTGTCCTTATTGCATCGGTTCTGATCTCTGGTCCTGTCCAATGTTCTGAGTCAGGGTGAGGCGGGCTTTAGGACCCCGCAGCATCGGCTCAGGCGCTTCTTGCATAAATGTTACAACTTCATTGATAAATCAGACTGAAGAGGAGTGAGGGCAGGGAATAGATTACAAAACCTGCTGGGCACTCGGGCCAAATGATATTTGTTGTCATTCTAGACCCTATTTTCTAACATATTGTTCTAGGAAATACATATAATGGAGGGTTTGTGGTCCAGTGGATAGATCCCCCCCCCCCCCCCCCCCACATAGATAAATAGAACATACAGTGCAGAAGGAGGCCATTCGGCCCGTTGAGTCTGCACTCACCCACTTAAGCCCTCACTTCCACCCTCTCCCCGTAACCCAATAACCCCCCCTAACCTTTCAGACACGAAGGGCAATTTATCATGGCCAATCCACCTAACCTAAAGTTCTCTGGGCTGTGGGAGGAAACCGGAGCACCCGGAGGAAACCCACGCAGACACGGGGAGAACGTGCAGACTCCGCACAGACAGTGACCCAAGCCGGGAATCGAACCTGGGACCTTGGCGCTGTGAAGCCACAGTGCTGCCCACGTGTGCTACCGTCCGTGCTGTCTCTGGGTTCAGCTCCCAGTTCCAGGACCTGATGGCCAGGGAAGGTGTGCTTGTAACACAGCCAAACAGGTTGAGTGTCCGACCCACTCCAGTGGCAGGGGGTAAGACTGGGAGAGATTCCTGGTCAGGGGTGATGGCACAGTGGTTTGCACTGCTGCCTCACAGCACCAGACACCCAGGTTCAATTCCGGCCTTGGGTGACTGTGTGGAGTAGACACTGGGGCGTCTGGCCAGGTGCTCCGGTTTCCTCCCACAGTCCAAGGATATGCAGGTTAGGTGGGATTACAGGGATAGGGCGAGAGTGTGGACCTTGGTGCTCTTTCAGAGGGTCGGTGCAGACCCGATGGGTTGAATGGCCACCTTCTGCACTGTAAGGACTCTATAAATGTTGGAGCCTCTACCAACACTATCCATAGATCCAGACTGCAACATGAGGCAAGAACAAGTTGGACAGCCTGGGCAATCTGTAACGCACCACTAGTAAATGATGCTAATTGCATTGTAATTTCTTGTGACAAATGTGGCCCACGCTGATACTCCAGTGCAGTACTATAAGACCATAAGACATAGGAGAAGAATTAGGCCACTCGGCCCATTGAGTCTGCTCCGCCATTCAATCATGGCTGATATTTCTCTGATCCCCATTCTACTGCCTTCTCCCCATAACCCCTGATCCCCTTATTAATCAAGAACCTATCTATCTCTGTCTTAAAGACACTCAGTGATTTGGCCCCCACAGCCTTCTGCGGCAAAGAGTTCCACAGATTCACCACCCTCTGGCTGAAGAAATTCCTCCTCGTCTCTGCTTTAAAGGATCGTCCCTTTAGTCTGAGATTGTGTCCTCTGGTTCTAGTTTTTCCTACAAGTGGAAACATCCTCTCCACGTCAACTCTATGCAGGCCTCGCATTATCCTGTAAGTTTCAATAAGATCCTCCCTCATCCTTCTAAACTCTAACAAGTACAGACCCAGAGTCTTCAACTGTTCCTCATACGACAAGTTCTTCATTCCAGGGATCATTCTTGTGAACCTCCTCTGGACCCTTTCCAAGGCCAGCACATCCTTGGATACGGGGCCCAAAATTACTCACAATACTCCAAATGGGGTCTGACCAAAGCCTTATACAGCCTCAGAAGTACATCCCCGATCTTGTATTCTCGCTCTCTTGACATGAATGCTAACATTGCATTTACCTCCTTACCTTCTTAACTGCCGACTGAACCTGTCCATTAACCTTAAGAGAATCGTGAACAAGGACTCCCAAGTCTCTTTGTGCTTCTGATTTCCTCAGCATTTCCCCATTTAGAAAATAGTCTATGCCTAAATTCCTCCTTCCAAAGTGCATAACCTCACACTTTTACACATTGTATTTAATTTCCAACTTCATTGCCCGCTCTCCTAGCCTGTCCAAATCCTTCTGCAGCCCCCTTGCTTCCTCAATACTACCGGACCCTCTACAGATCTTTGTATCATCTGCAAACTTAGCAACAGTGCCTTCAGTTCCTTCCTCTAGATCATTAATGTATATTGTAAAAAGTTGTGGTCCCAGCACCGACCCCTGATGTTTCCACACATGGCGATGCAGTGAAGGTGATCCTGCCTCTGGATAAAGTACAGGAAAGGCTGGTGCAGGATAGGCACAGCCCCCCCCCCCCCCCCCCCCCCCCCAAATCAGGATAATGAACTGTTACAGTGGGGAGAGTACAGCTGCAATTAGAACATGGAATTTACAGTGCAGAAGGAGGCCTTTCGGCCCATCGAGTCCACACCGGCCCTTGGAAAGAGCATCCCACTTAAGCCCCATCCCTCCACCCTATCCCCCTAACCCAATAACCCCACCTAACCTTTTTGGTCACTAAGGGCAATTTAGCACGGCCAATCCACCTAACCTGCACATCTTTGGACTGTGGGAAGAAACCGGAGCACCCGGAGGAAACCCACGCAGACACGGGGAGAACGTGCAGACTCCACACAGGCAGTGACCCAAGCCGGGAATCGAACCTGGAACTCTGGCGTGTGAAGCAACCGTGCTAACCACAATGCTACCGTGCCGTGCCTGGAGGGAACTGAGCTGAAGGCTGTTGCGCACGTTTTCTGCAAAGTTTATCAGTCCTCTAGGCTGGAAATGAGAAGAGTTTTTGATGGGTCAAACTCCACCGTTACCCACACCGAGACGTGAGGGCAAACCGAAGATGGCTGTTTCTAAATCATGCACACTGAACTACCAGTAATGCTACTGAGCGCTCATATTCAAAGAGCTCTAACTCAGAGGGGGCCCCCTTGGTATTCCAATTCACTGAATAAAAAGGACAGGCAACTGAGCTGGCAGCATTAGTGAACAAAACAGCAAGACACCATCAGAGACACCGCTGTCTGCTTGCTCAGACATGGATTGGCGGAGTTGACACAACATCACCTCACTGTACAGAGTCCGTGACGTACATGAATTCTGTCCGTATGTGCAACCTCTTTACCTCTTGCTGAAACGTTGTGACATAATCTGCCTGAACTTTTTATTCGAAAGCTATAAGGGACACACACACACACACACACACACACACAGAGTCAGTTAGGGAGACTCGTGGGGATCGATTCAGACTGCAACAACAACAACACCTCCTCCAGGGCAATTAGGGATGGGCAACAGTGGACCAGCCAGCGACGCCCACATCCCGCGAAGGAATATTTAAAGTCTTGCATTTATAGAGCACCTTTAATATAGTGCAACATGGCAAGAACATTGTCAAACACATTTCGACAGTAAACCACCTAGGGAGGTCTTAAGACCATAATTGAGTCTTGATCAAAGAGGTAGTTATTAAGCGTCTTAAACTAGGAGGGTGGGGGGGAGATGTTTAGAGAAGGAATTCTAGAGTTTAGGTCGGAGGTCGCAGAAAGTATGGCCACTGATTCCCAGGGGGCTGGTGAAAAATATCAAACCCCTGCAACGCTCTGGTTTCGCACAGCTGAGTAATGGGAACATCCGGTTTAGAGAGTTGCAAACCAATCTCAGTGGTTTCTATCATTCAATCATGGCGGATATGTTTCTCATCCCCAATCTCCTGCCTTCTCCCCATTACCCCTGATCCCTTTATTAATCAAGAACCTATCTCCAGCGTTCCAGGTTCGATTCCCAGCTTGGGTCACTGTCTGTGCGGAGTCTGAACGCTCTCTCCGTGTCTGCGTGGGTTTCCTCCGGGCGCTCCGGTTTCCTCCCACAAGTCCCCAAAAGACGTGCTGTTAGGTAATTTGGACATTCTGAATTCTCCCTCTGTGTACCCGAACAGGCGCTGGAGTGTGGCAACTAGGGGCTTTTCACAGTAACCTTATTGCAGTGTTAATGTAAGCCTACATCTGACTTAATGACACTCAATGAATTGGCCTCCACAGCCTTCTGCGACAATGAGTCCACTGATTCACCACCCTCTGGCTGAAGAAATTCCTCCTCATCTCTGTTTTAAAGGATCGTCCCCTTAGTCTGAGATGGTGTCCTCTGGTTCTAGTTTTTCCTACTCGTGGAAACATCCTCTCCACGTCCACTCTCTCCAGGCCTCACAGTATCCCGTAAGTTTCAATAAGATCCCCCCTCATCTTTCTGAACTTCAACAAGTACAGACCCTGTGTCCTCAACCATCCCAACGTGCTTTAGAGTCGAATCTCTGGAGTGACTGTTGCAATATTAAGAAAACACAACACCGTCTCGAAAACAAAATAATAATAATAATCTTTATTGTCACAAGTCTGCACGTCCTCCCCCTGCGTGCGTGGGTTTCCTCCGGGTGCTCCGGTTTCCTCCCACAGTCCAAAGATGTGCGGGTTAGGTGGATTGGCCATGCTAAATTGCCCGTAGTGTCCTAATAAAAGTAAGGTTAAGGGGGGGTGTTGTTGGGTTACGGATATAGGGTGGATACATGGGTTTGAGTAGGGTGATCGTGGCTCGGCACAACATTGAGGGCCGAAGGGCCTGTTCTGTGCTGTACTGTTCTATGTTCTATGTTCTAAGTAGGCTGACATTAACACTGCAATGAAGTTAATGTGAAAATCCCCTCGTCGCCACATTCCAGCGCCTGACTAATGACCAGAGAATCTGTTTAACCGGCGTTAGTTAAAATCATAGAATTTACAGGGCAGAAGGAGGCCATTCAGCCCATTGAGGCTGCATCAACCCTTGGAACGAGCACCCCATTTAAGCCCACACCTCCAACCTATCCCCGTAACCCAATAACCTAAATATTCATACCTAAATATTGACCAGGGTTAGACATAGAACATACAGTGCAGAAGGAGGCCATTCGGCCCATCGAGTCTGCAGTGACCCACTTAAGCCCTCACTTCCACCCTATCCCCGTAACCCAATAACCCCTCCTAACCTTTTTGGACACTAAGGGCAATTTATCACGGCCAATCCACCTAACCTGCACGTCTTTGGACTGCGGGAGGAAACCGGAGCACCCGGAGGAAACCCACGCAGACACAGGGAGAATGTGCAGACTCCGCAGACAGTGTCCCAGCGGGGAACTGGGACCCTGGCGCTGTGAAGCCACAGTGCTAATCACTTGTGCTACCGTGCTGCCCTACTACTTTTCAGGTGGTGCTGCAGGAGTTTTTGACCCTGAGAGAGAGCAGGCGGCATCCGTTTAATTAGGTGCCCAAAGGTCTGGAGTGGGACTGATTCGGAGGTGAGAGAGTGTGAGCGTATGACAGAAGGATAACAAAAAGGAAGGTTATTTTATGACTGATTTTAATAATCATTAAAAAGCTGGGCTTTCACATTTCAAAGACAAACCCTTTCATGCCACAATCTTTAACAAACATGCAGGATTCCATGATTAAGATCAGTTCATTGAGAGGGAGGATTCGTTGCCTGTCGGGTTGCACACTGGGTTTGAATCGGAGATTAGAGACTGCGTTCTCATGCCATTGTGACACAATCTTCCTGAAGAATACAGATGAATTCAAGGTCAGCAGCCGAGGTACAGAGAGACTTTCAGCTCTCCCAGACTGACCCAATGAGGGGATTAAATGCAAATTTCTGCTTGTGGGTCTGGTTCTCAGTGACTCTCGAATTCATGAAAAGGGTTTTGTTCGGTGGAACAGAAGGCGAGTCTGTCGGCAGCACCAGTCACTCGTTGCCGAGCTGCGGTGCCAGCTGATGGCATCAGCTAGCGGCAGAGTGATGCCTTTTCCTGTTCCGACCAAGCACTCAACCACTGGCGCAGAACCAGCTCCCCGCTGCTGCTCCGTCTCCCAGCTTTGAAAGGTTCCTTCCTGATCCTTCCTGGAGCCCAAAGTTCAGGACTCAGGTCAGAACCCAGTCACGGTTGGAGAAAATATTCATGGGATTTGCAAATAAGGAAGGGGCACCTACCTGAATTTCTGCAGCGGTAAAAGGTTCCTCAGGACTCACCACCACGCACAAACTTAAATCACTCCCTTCCTAATGTGGAGCATCTGTAGAGTCAGATTTTGCTGGGTCGATGATGCTGATGGATCAGGCGGCACTGAATCAGCAATAACCTGCTCAGTGACGCTCAGTTTACGTTCCCTCAGAGTTACCCAACTCCTGACCTCATTACAGCTTTGATTCAAACATGGATGTGGTGAATGTAACTTGGTAATTCACACTGTATCTTTGTAAGCGCAGTAGCGTTATCCGACCACTAGGGGTGTAGCACTGGGAATGCTCAGGAGTTTGTACAGGGCTCCACCCTTGGCTCCGCCCACGACTCCTCCCCCTTGTGCTGCTGTGTAAATACCCTTGTCCACAGTCAGCCTGCAGTTCACCGAGAGTTCATCAGCGGGTAACAGGCTGGCTCTGTAGTAAGTAGATTAAAACCACTGTTCGTATTTGAAAACACGTGTCTGGTGAATTGATGGTTCCATCAATGGACAAATGATCTGAACTCCAGAGGTGAGGTGGGAGTCACTGCCCTTGACATCAAGGCAGCATCTGACCGAGTGCGGCATTAATGAGCCCGAGCTAAACTGGAGCCAATGGGAATCAGGGGGAAACCCCTCCGCTGGTTGGAGTCATGCCTGGCACAAAGGAAGATGGTTGTGGTGAACAAAGAACAATACAGCACAGGAACAGGCCCTTCGGCCCACCAAGCCTGTACCGGTCATGAAACCAGCCTTCGCCAAAACCCTCAGCACTTCCTTGTGCCGTATCCCTCTATACCCGTCCTAGCCATGTGTTTGTCGAGATGGCTTTTGAACACCGTTAATGTACCTGCTTTCACAACCTCCCCTGGCAACACGTTCCAGGCACTCACCACCCTCTGGGTACAAAACCTGCCTCGCACATCTCCTCTAAACCTTGCCCCACGGACCTTAAACCTTTGCCCCCTGGTGACTGACCCCTCCACCCTGGGAAAGAGTGCCTGCCCATCCACTCTATCCATGCCCCTCATAATCTTGTAGACCTCTATCAGGTCGCCCCTCAAACTCCATCTTTCTAATGAAAACAGTCTGAGTCTATTCAGCCTCTCCACATAGCTAACACCCTCCAGATAACATCCTGGTAAAGCTCCTCTGCTCCCTCTCCAAAGCCTCCACATCCTTCTGGTAGTGTGGCACCCAGAATTATGCGCAATATTCTAAGTGCGGCATTACCAAGTTGGAGTTCAATCAGCTGTGCTCCAGGACATCACTGCAGAAGTTCCTCAGGGTAATGTCCTTGGCCCAACCATCTTCAGCGGTTTCATCAACTACTTCCCTTCCATCATAAGGTCAGAAATGGGGATGTTCCCAGATGACTGCACAGTGCTCAGCACCATTCGCGACTCCTCAGATAATGAAGCAGAACATGTCCAAATGCAGCAAGACCCGGGCAATATCCAGGATTTAGCTGTGTGATAAATGTAGGTAATTTCTATATATAATGGGTGGGATTCTCCGACCCCCCGCCGGGTGGGAGAATCAACGGGGGGGGGGGGGGGGGGGGACGGCATGAATCCCGCCCCGCCGCTCCGAACCCGGCTGCCGAATTCTCCGGCGCCGGTTTTCGGGTGGGGGCGTGGATCGCATGCGCCGGTCGGGGGCTGTTGGCAGCGGTCCCCCCGGCAATTCTCTGGGCCCCGATGGGCCGAGTGGCCACCCGTTTTCAGCCAGTCCCGCTGGCGTGAAATAGACAAGGTCCATTCCGGCGAGACCTGGCTTGGAGGGTGGTTAGCGGAGTCCCCGGGGGTGGCGCGGGTGGATCCGGCCCGGGGGGGGGGGGGCACCATGTTGTCCTGGCCCGTGATCGGGGACCACCGATCTGCGAGCGGGCCTGTGCCGTGGGGGCACTATTTCCCTCCGTGCCGCCCTCTGAAAGGCTCCGCCATGGCCGACGCGGAGAAGAAACTGCCTGCGCATGCGCAGGAAACACGCCAGCGGTTCTGCGCATGCGCAGGAAACACGCCAGCGGTTCTGCGCATGCGCAGGAAACACGCCAGCGGTTCTGCACATGTGCAGGAAACACGCCAGCGGTTCTGCGCATGTGCAGGAAACACGCCAGCGGTTCAGCGCATGTGCAGGAAACACGCCAGCGGTTCTGCGCATGTGCAGGAAACATGCCAGCGGTTCTGCGCATGTGCCAACTCGCGCCGGCCCCTTCGCCGCCAGTTGGCACGGCGCCGACCCCGCCGGCTCCGGCGTAGACCCCGGAAGTGCGGAGGATTCCGCACCTTCTGGGCGGCCCGACGCGGGAGTGGCTCATGCCACTCGTTGGTGCCGGTACGGGCCACCCCGCGGACTGCGGGAGAATCCCGCCCATTGTATTTTATATCTGGCGCAGTAATATATTAACAAAATTAACAATCCACCCTCCATATCTCCCTCCCCCACCCTCCAACCACCACCATTCCAAGCCCACTTCCTTTGTCCCCTCCCCCTCATACCCCCCAAACAAAACATAACATCCATAATTCCCCCCTCCTCCGCTGACGCCTCAAATACTTTCAAAATGTCAATAAGCGGCTTCCACCGCAGGTGAACCCTTCTTCCACTCCACATACGGCAAACTTAACTTTCTCCAGGTGCAAAGGTTCTGCCAGGTTACTCACCTTTGGCGACTCCAAGTCTCGCCAACTCAACACAATCCGTCTCCGGGCTATCGGGGGCGGGGGGGGGGGGGGGGGGGGAGGGGGCAAAGGACAAGACTTCGGTCTCTCTCCCCACCTGAACTCTCGGATTCTCCGACACTCAAAGCCAGCCTTGCACCCAGAATTTCAGACATTCCATCTGAAAACTTCTTCCGAAACCCCTCACCTTTCTCTTTCTTCAAGCCGTCTTTCCAAGAAAGGTCTATCCAAGTGTACAGCAAGTAACCCTGTGTTTGCTAACTTTACTTCTAAGTGTGCTTCTATCTGTGATGGGTTTAGCTTAATTGGAGATTCGGAAGGTACACGTTCGTGGTGAAAAGGGTTTTCCTTTTATTGTTAAAAATTGTTTAACTGTTCATTGAAAAGCTATGTTCTGTGATGTTAATGCCTTTAATCCTGAGTTAATAATAAAGATTATTTTAGTATAAAAGACACCCATTCACTCCTGAAGCAAGGTATCCTTTCCTTGCAGTTTAAGATTTAATAAAAATGTTTGGAGTTTTGTCTGGTATCCTAACAAATGTTGGGGTTTAGTCTGGGACCTTAACGCTGAGAAGTGGTACGTAAACATGTCACAGAAATGCCAAGCAATGTGCATCTCCACCAGGAGAAAATCTAACCATGACCTGCAGTAGCATTATCATCGCAGAATCCCCAACATTCTGGGGTTACCATTGACCAGAAACTGACCTGGACTAGCCATTTCAATACTGTGGCTACAAGAGCAGGTCAGACCACTAGGAATCCTGTAGTCAGTAACCCACCTCCTGATTCCCCAAAGCTTGTACATCACCTACTGGGCGCAAGCCAGGAGTGTGATTGGATACCCTGCACTCGCCTGGATGTGCACAGCTCCAACAAATCCGAAAATATTCAACACCATCCAGGACAAAGCAGCCCCACTTCTACCCCTTTCGCAAACATTCACTCCCTCCACCGCTGACGACCTGTGGCAGCCGTGTGTATCATCTACAAGATGCACTGCAGCATTTGCCAAAATTCCTTAGGCAGCACCTTTAATCCCACGACCATTACTATCTAGAAGCAGAGACCTGGGAACCCCACCACCTGGAGGTTCCCCTCCAAGTCACTTACCACCCTGACTTGGAAATATATCGCTGTTTTCCCTCAGTACTGACCCTCTGACAGTGCGGCGCTCCCACAGTACTGACCCTCTGACAGTGCAGCACTCCCTCAGCACTGACACTCTGACAGTGCAGCACTCCCTCAGTACTGACCCTCTGACAGTGCAGCACTCCCTCAGCACTGACCCTCTGACAGTGCGGCACTCCCTCAGTACTGACCCTCTGACAGTGCAGCACTCCCTCAGTACTGACCCTCTGACAGTGCAGCACTCCCTCAGTACTGACCCTCTGACAGTGCGGCACTCCCTCAGTACTGACCCTCTGACAGTGCGGCACTCCCTCAGTACTGACCCTCTGACAGTGCTGCACTCCCTCAGTACTGACCCTCTGACAGTGCGGCCCTCCCTCAGTACTGACCCTCTGACAGTGCAGCACTCCCTCAGCACTGACCCTCTGACAGTGCGGCACTCCCTCAGTACTGTCCCTCTGACAGTGCAGCACTCCCTCAGTACTGACTCTCTGACAGTGCAGCACTCCCTCAGTACTGCCTTTGACAGTGTAGCACCCCTCAGTACTGACCCTCTGACAGTGCAATTTTCCTTCAGTAATGCCTCCGCCCCTGCAGCGCTCCCTCAGTACTGACCCTCTGATAGTGCAGTGCTCCCTCAGTACTGACCCTCTGACAGTGCAGTACTCCGCAGCACTGAGCCTCTGACAGTGCAGCACTCCCTCAGTACTGACCCTCTGACAGTGCGGCACTCCCTCAGTACTTACCCTCTCACAGTGCGGCACTCCCTCAGTACTGACCCTCTGACAGTGCAGCGCTCCCTCAGTACTGACCCTCTGATAGTACAGCGCTCCCTCAGTACTGACCCTCTGACAGTGCGGCACTCCCTCAGTACTGACCCTCTGACAGTGCAGCGCTCCCTCAGTACTGACCCTCTGACAGTGCAGCACTCCCTCAGTACTGACCCTCTAACAGTGCAGCATTCCCTCAGTACTGACCCTCTGACAGTGCAGCACTGCCTCAGTACTGACCCTCTGACAGTGCAGCACTCCCTCAGTACCGACCCTCTGACAGTGCAGCACTCTCTCAGTACTGACCCTCTGACTGTGCGGCACTCCCTCAGTACTGATCCTCTGACAGTGCAGCACTATCTCAGTACTGACCCTCTGACAGTGCAGTGCTCCCTCAGTACTGACCCTCTGACAGTGCAGTACTCCGCAGCACTGAGCCTCTGACAGTGCAGCACTCCCTCAGTACTGACCCTCTGACAGTGCGGCACTCCCTCAGTACTTACCCTCTCACAGTGCGGCACTCCCTCAGTACTGACCCTCTGACAGTGCAGCGCTCCCTCAGTACTGACCCTCTGATAGTACAGCGCTCCCTCAGTACTGACCCTCTGACAGTGCGGCACTCCCTCAGTACTGACCCTCTGACAGTGCAGCGCTCCCTCAGTACTGACCCTCTGACAGTGCAGCACTCCCTCAGTACTGACCCTCTGACAGTGCAGCATTCCCTCAGTACTGACCCTCTGACAGTGCAGCACTGCCTCAGTACTGACCCTCTGACAGTGCAGCACTCCCTCAGTACCGACCCTCTGACAGTGCAGCACTCTCTCAGTACTGACCCTCTGACTGTGCGGCACTCCCTCAGTACTGATCCTCTGACAGTGCAGCACTATCTCAGTACTGACCCTCTGACAGTGCAGCACTCCCTCAGTACTGACCCTCTGACAGTGCAGTACTCCCTCAGTACTGACCCTCTGACAGTGCAGCACTCCTTCAGTACTGACCCTCTGACAGTACAGCACTCCCTCAGTACTGACCCTCTGACAGTGTGGCACTCCCTCCATACTGCACTGGATTTTCATTGTCGGTTAAGAAAGACATGCATTCAGACCACCAGACATCTCAGAGTGCTTTTTTGCCAATTATCCTCAATCTGTGTCGTCTGGTCAGTACTGACCCTCTGACAGTGCAGCACTCCCTCAGTACTGACCCTCTGACAGTGCAGCACTCCCTCAGCACTGACCCTCTGACAGTGCAGCGCTCCCTCAATACTGACCCTCTGACAGTGCAGTACTCCCTCAGTACTGACCCTCTGACAGTACAGCACTCCCTCAGTACTGACCCTCTGACAGTGCGGCGCTCCCTCAGTACTGACCCTCTGACAATGCCGCACTCCCTCAGTACTGACCCTCTGACAGTGCAGCACTCCCTCAGTACTGACCCTCTGACAGTGCAGCACTCCCTCAGCACTGACCCTCTGACAGTGCAGCGCTCCCTCAATACTGACCCTCTGACAGTGCAACGCTCCCTCAGCACTGACCCTCTGACAGTGCAGCGCTCCCTCAGTACTGACCCTCTGACAGTGTGGCACTCCCTCAGCACTGACCCTCTGACAGTGTGGCACTCCCTCCATACTGCACTGGATTTTCATTGTCGGTTAAGAAAGACATGCATTCAGACCACCAGACATCTCAGAGTGCTTTTTTGCCAATTATCCTCAATCTGTGTCGTCTGGTCACTGACTCTACAGCCAGTGGAGACACTTTCTCCCTGTATTACTCCATCAATATACCTCGTCACTCTTATCACAAATATCACAGAACTGTCAGTTGGCGGAGCGGGGCGGGGGGGTGTTATTGGTAACAAATAGACCCAGCTCAGTTTAAAAGTATCAGCTGTGCCTCAACCGGTAGTGCAATTAGCTTTATGCCTGGGCAGCACGGCAGCACAGTGGTTAGCACTATTGCGTCACAGCGCCAGGGACCCAGGTTCGATTCCCGGCTTGGGTCACTGTCTGTGCGGAGTCTGCACGTTCTCCCCGTGTCTGCGTGGGTTTCCTCCGGGTGCTCCGGTTTCCTCCCACAAATCCCGAAAGGTGTGCTTGTTAGGCGGATTGGACATTCTGAATTCTCCCTCTGTGTACCCGAACAGGCGCCGGAATGTGGGCTTTCCACAGTAACTTCATTGCAGTGTTAACGTCAGCCTACTTGTGTCAATAAAGATTATTATTATTAGAAGGCGATGAGTTCAGGTCCTACTCCAGGGCGTGAGCGCAAAAATCCCCACCAACCTGTCGGTAGCCAGCTTTAACCGGATCTTTGCTGGTAAACAAGAACGGAAGTCCAGATGATTAATTCACAATTAATTTATTATTATCAATACATAATATTGTAAACATTGCCCAAAACTGAGAGAGAAATGATAATATAATACAGAAATCACGATGATAAAAACATCTTGAACAGACGACACAACATTGAGAGATGTGATGGTGGGGTGAGGTTGGGGTAATTGGGGCATCTGGTCAATGCCAGTCTGTGGCACAGGTCTACTGGAGCGCCTTCTTCTCACGCCCATTTTAGCTTACAGAATAAATAAACATTCTTTTTTGTTTATCTTATAAAATCGTTGGCAAGGCATTGCCCTGGCAAGGCCAGCATTTACGAACCATCCTGAATTACCCTCGAGAAGGTGTTGGCAAGTCACTTTGAGGCTTGCCGGGCCATTTCAGAGGGCAGTTAGCTGGTCAACCAACTGTAGGTCGGGGGGGGGGGGGGGGGGGGGGGGTCACGCGTGGGCCAGACCGAGTCAGGACGGCAGATTTCCTTCCCTAAAGGACGTTAATGAACCATAATCCATCTGGCCACATGGTCAGCTGTACCTGGTGCCAGCTTTTTATTCCAGCTCCGTTTATTTCATTCAAGTCTGAAATTTGTAATGGCTCAGCGGTTGAAAGCTAGGCAGTGCTAAGCAAAGCAGATGGCAGCAGTGTTATAGCGCTCCTTGCGCCCACGCCAAACAGCGCTAGAAACCGTCTACCTGCACCCCTCCTCTTTCAAGGCAATTTGGGTTGTGTACCACCAGGTGGATCTTTGGAACAAGCCCCTCAGGAGGGCCAACATGAAGTAACATAGCGGTGCATTGTGGGTAAGACGCCATTGGCGGGGTGACTGCTTGTGGATTCCGAGGAGTTACCATCCTACGGAACAGTGAACCTTCTTCCACACGCGCCCAAAGGGCCACAAGGTTGGAATATTTCCCTTCCTATCAACGTTACGGCGCACAGTTTGAGTTGACAGTGAATGTTAAGAGTTGGTGGAGGAAGCGGCTTTGTGGCCTACTCAATTATCCACCTTCCGGGGCAGCACGTGGCGCAGTGGTTAGCAATGCTGCCTCACGGCGCTGAGGACCCGGGTTCAAATCCCGGCCCTGGGTCACCGTCCGTGTGGAGTTTGCACAATCTCCCCCTGTCTGCGTGGGTTTCACCCCCACAACCCAAAGATGTGCAGGGAAGGTGGATTGGCCACGCTAAATTTCCCCTTAATTGGGAAAAAAAAAATAATTGGGTACTCGTAAATTTATTTTAAAAAATTGCCCATCTTCCAGTCACAGGCTCATTACAACATGAAACACTGACCCCCCTCCCTCAACCCTTCCCCCCGCCCCCTCCACCAATTAAATTGACATTCACAGCTGGAACCACCCCTTCGGAGTAAGAGACGGACAGATTAACAGTTCAAATTGACAACAATAGAACAATTTAAAGAGCTGGGCTCGGCAGAGTAAGAACGAAAGGGTAAAATGGGCCCTGCATCTCCGCAGGATGGCAACAGGCTGCGGTTGTGGGCTGGGAACACGAGGCCTGGATTTTCTTGGCCCCGCCCACTGCCGAGACCTTCTGGTCCTGGTGAATGTCAGTGGAACTTTGGCCGCCCAGTCGCAATCCCTAGCGACGGATCTCGCCACGGCGGGGCCGGAACCAGAGGAGGCCATTCAATGAGCTCACGGCTGATCTGGATGCTCACTCCATCTTAATTGCCTTGGCTTCAAGCCATTTGGGATAGGCAAGGCCGTTAAAATGGTTACCCATGATCCACGGCAACTGCTCTCATGGTCACATGATCCCCCCCCCCCACACCACCCGCCATTGAGGCGTCAGTGCTGGGAGTCCATTTTGTTCAAACAGTTTTTGTTTCACGGTCTGTAGGCACTTAAAACAATTAGTAATTCATCTCCTAAACCCCTTCTCGCGATAATAAAACGGACATTAAAAAGACGATAGTCACTTTGGCACAAATAAAACAAAAATATTCAAACAGGCCTCTCCAGCTGTTGGCACATAATATGCTGTCAAGGCCACAGATCACCTGGCTACAGTAATAATTTAACTCCTTCTGTTACCCGACGTGATTGGCGCACAGTGTTTGGCAGCGCAATCTGACGTCCTTCAGAGTTGGCCGATTCAAAATGCGTACGTCGCCCCCTCTTCTTGTCGAAATCCAGTTGTTCCTTCGCCTGGTCGCCTGCTCCCCCGCCCTCCCACCCCTCCGGTCGCCACGGCGATGGTGTCCTGCAACGGCCACCCTCCCCCCCCCCCCCCCCCCCCCCGACCCCCTGCCATCCCCCACTCCGCCAAAAACTTCAGTCTGTCTTCCAAACCTTGTTGAGCATCTTCACCACTTCTTCATAGATGATGAAAACAATGGCGACATCCAGGCAAACCCGACCGAGGCGTGGAACGGTCCCTTTGTAAAACCTTGGGGAGGGGATGAGGGGGAGGGGGGGGAAGACAAAAGATATTTAATTCGGGTTGCCAACATCAGGATTTAAGGACTAATATTTAATGAGCAAAAACCCTGGAAAAATATCTTGAAGACAGTCAAAAAAAGTTGTTTTTGTTTTCTTTACATTTCCTTTCAAGGCTTCCATCCATTCTCTCTCTCTCCCTTCATGTGCTGTCCCCAATCGTCCACGGGTTACTCAGCGAGGTTCTTCACTCATCTCTAACTCTAGCCACCTTTCCAGCATATCACAGTGGGACTAGTAGATGAAGCAGGCTTGAGGAACAACTTCAGCTGGTACAGGGAGTGGACCTGGTAACAATTCCACCCATTGGGCGGCATGGTGGCACAGTGGTTACCCTACTGCTGCCTCATTGCGCAGGGACCCTGGTTCAATTCCGACCTTGGGTGACCGTGTGGCGTTTCTCCCCTTTTCTCTCCGGGTGCTCCGGTTTCCTCCCACAGTCCAAAGACGTGGAGGTGAGGTGGATTGGCCATGCTAAATTGCCCGTAGTGTCCAACGGTTATGTGGAGGTACAGGCAGAGGGCGGTGGAGTGGGCCTGGGTTGAGGTGCTCTTTCGGTACGTTGGTGCAGACTCGATGGGCTGAATGGCCTCCTTGGCCATATAGCAATTCTGTCTTTCAGGGGGAGAAAGGTTGTCTGAAAACTGTCCAGTCGGACAGTGAAGATCCCATTTGCTCTTCAATGGGCAGTGGGAAATGATGTGAATGGGTGTGTTGGGCGACTGATGGCGGGCGTGCAAGAGGTGGGGCAGAGGTAGCCCTTGTAAATCAGCCCAACCAGAGTTGGCAGGCCCCCAATGGAAGGAGGCAACTCAGCCCATCGTGTCTGTGCTGGGTCTTTCAAAGAGATATCTAATTAGCCCCAACCACCCCCCCTTGCTCTTCCCCTACTGCCCAACCAATTGGTCCTTTTCTTGCATTTATCCAACTTCCATTTAAAAGTTATTGTCGAATCTGCCTCCTCCTCCCTTTGAGACACTCCGGACCAGAACAATTCGCTGAAAAATAAAGTCTCTTCAGATCGACCAAAGATCTGACACCGCCATCTCCCGAGAGAAGGAATCGATCACCCTTTGTACTGAGGCACACTCCGAAATAACATGGGGACAAGAGGAGGCCTGTCAGCCCCTCAAGCCAGCTCCACCATTCGATGAGATCGTAGAAAAATAGAAACAGGAGGCCATTCGGCCCATCAAGCCCGCTCCGCCATTCATTATGATCGTGGCTGGTCATCCAATTCAATAGCCTGATCCCGCCTTCTCCCCATATCCTTTAATCCCCTCCGTCCTCAGAGCTATATCTAACTGCTTCTTGAAAACATCAACGTTTTGGCCTCAACTACTTCCTGTGGTAACGAATTCCACAGGCTCACCACTCTCTGGGTGAAGAAATTTCTCCTCATCTCTGTCCTAACTGGTCTACCCCGTATCCTCAGACTGTGACCCCTGGTCCTGGACGCCCCCACCATTGGGAACATCCTTCCTGCATCTACCCTGTCCAGTCCTGTTAGAATTTTATAGGTTTCTATGAGATCCCCCCTCCCCCCATTCTTCTGAACTCCAGCGAATACAATCCTATCCGACTCAATCTCACCTCATAATTCAGTCCAACCATCCCTGGAATCAGCTGCACTCCCTCTAGAGCAAGAACATCCTTTCTCAAATGAGGAGACCAAAACTGCACACAATACTCCAGGAGTGGTCTCACCAAGGCCCTGTATAATTGTAGCAAGACATCCCTGCTCCTCGGGCGGCACGGTGGTGCAGTGGTTATCACTGCTGCCTCACAGTGCTGAGGACCCCGGTTCGATCACGGCTCCGGGTCAGTCTGTGTGGAGTTTGCACATTCTCCCCATGTCTGTGTAGGTCTCACGCCCAAAGATGTGCAGGGTAGGTGGATTGGCCACTCTAAACTGCCCCTTAATTGGAAAGAGAAATTTGGGTATCCTAAATTCATTTTTAAAAAGACATCCCTGCTCCTGTACTCGAATCCTCTCACTATGAAGGATAGCAAAACATTTGCCTCTTTACCGCCTGCTGTACCTGCACGCTTCTCTTCAGTGACTGGTGTACGAGGGCACCCAGGTCTCATTGCACCTTCACCTTGCCTAAGTTATGGCCATTCAGATAATAGTCTGCCTTCTTGTTTTTGCTACCAAAGTGAATAATCTCACATTTCTCTAAATTAAACTGCATTTGCCATCCATTTGCCCACTCACTCAACTTGACCAAATCACATTGAAGGATCTCTGAATCCTCCTCACAGCTCACCCTCCCACCCAACGTGGTATCATCTGCAAATTTGGAAATATGACATTTTGTTCCCTCATCTAAATCATTGATATATATTGTGAATTGCTGGGGTGCTACC